>NC_081300.1:29152272-29455303 GCF_030435805.1 Mustela lutreola | reverse complement strand
CAAATCCGAGAAAGTGAAGAGCCAGCTGCCTCTGGAGTTAGGACTTTGCCATTTGATTCTGATGTAAGATCACCAGGGTCTGAAAGTTTTCTGAAACAACGATAATCTTTCAGAATCAGCGTTGGGTTAAGAGTAACTTCTCTCGTTTTGCTTAATAGAAAGGGTTTATGGGTGCCAGCACTCTGAGGTTCAAGGGTGCCTCTGTACTTCCTGGTATTCCATCTCTGTGTGCCACTGACACTCCTTCCAGATCCAGGTGTTCTAAAATGGCCATTTCCCTTGGTCCTGCTTTCAGCGAAGAATAGGTTATATACACTAAACTAAGGCTTCAAAGCCTAAGAATGACTCTACGTGTACTTGTGTTTGAATGGGGCAAGATTCCTTAATGCTTTGATGGAAAGGGGTCAGTGATGGTGAACACAAATACCAGAATGGAAATTTCCCTATGTAATGGGGACTATCACATACACCATCTTGGGGACACTTAAGCACTTATCGGCATTGCATATGGCACCCATCTCTCAGGTTGCCCGTGAAAGATTTTATAGTTGCCTCATAAAATGACACAAAAGAGAGGTTCTAAAATATTTAGAATGAATAACTTTTGTTACAAAACAGCACACTCCCTGAATGAAGAGAAGAAACCATGATTTAGTAATAGGTAGCTATATCACACTTTAAAATTTCCTCTTCTGGCCTGAAATTCTTTCAAACCGATAGTTTGTATACATTTAAGAGGGGAAACTAGTGTAGCAAAACAATATATCAAAATAGCAATAGATTTTAGATTTCACTGCACCCAGTCTTTCTCCCAATGCAAGTATCAAGCATCTTCAGCAGAAAGTTTTGTAAAAACTACTTCAACGTTTCCCTTGCTTCTTAAGACTATAAGGAGAAATTCAGGACTCTGAAATAAGCAAAAGAGATTACTGAACATCCTTTCACTGGAATGATGGAGACCCTCTGGACTGACTGACTTGGTAAGTGTCTTTGTCTTTGATAAGACTATATTTTACAACCATATTGAGATAAAAGGTACAGAAAACTGAGACAAACAAATACATTTTGTCCAATGGAGGTTTAATTAGCTCTCCTACTCAGCGTGAAAATAGCCAGGTTTGCATTCATTTACATATTCATTTCAATATTCCTCGTCTATAAATGTGTTCTATGGATTCTCCTTCAATTGGCTATAACATTGGGGTGTATGTGTGTGTGTTTCTCTCCTTTAACTAATGGGTTAAATGAAAACTTTGACATGCCATTTTACACACATATGAAAGTCATAATTTTACCTTTTTCAAAAACTGACTTTTAACAAAAGTCAGAACATTCCATTTTGGAACATCTCAACAACTATTAAAACCAAAAGGAGGCGTGCCTGGGTGGCTCAGTGGGTTAAAGCCTCTGCCTTCGGCTCAGGTCATGATCTTAGGGTCGTGAGATCGAGCCCCATATCGGGCTCTCTGCTTAGTGGGGAGCCTGCTTCCTCTGCCCCCGCCTGCCTCTCTGCCAACTTGCGATTTCTTTCTGTAAATAAATAAATAAAATCGTTAAAAAAAAAATCAAAAGGAAATGGAAGCTTTCCCTCTAAAATCCTGGGTTTGTTAGTTTTTTGTTTTGTTTTGTTTTTTAAGTGTATCATTCATCTCCAAGTCACTTGGTTTCTCTTGAAACTCTTATCATCCATATACCCGGTTCTAATTACTAAGTTCAATTGACAAAATCATAATCCTTTTGACCTGATACTTTGCATACATCTAAGAAGAGCAAATAGTATCAAATATTTTAATAGTATGAGAGTAGAAGGATATCATCTCCCATACCTTTTAGGATATCTGTGGATTTTAATAGTCCATGTATTGGTTAAAAGCATTAATGGATAATTTAATTAAAAAGAGAAGTTAATAAATCAAGATAAAGCCTAGCCACAAAATGAATAGTTTTCAGGAAATCAAGCACTGAAAATTGGATAAAACTAATTAGGACCCAGGGCTGAACCATCATGTTTGGGTTCTACTTGGGTCTTCTGACATTCTGCTCAACATTTAAAGATCTTAGGAACAGAATAAATTTAACCAACTTAGATTCACCAAACAGAACAAATTCAACCAACCAATTTAACCTTGGTTGGGAAAGAATAATGCCCCTTGATTTGCATTATATCCCCATTAATTTATGTATATTGAGTAATTCTCTAAAGGAAATCAGTATGTGATTGGAACAGGTTAGGAGATATGGAGTAACCAAAAAGAAAAATCAAAGACAATCAGAATTATCATACCCTATCTAAACTTCCATCTTATTCCTCATCACACTTTTGGCAACTCTAAACTGCACCCAAGTTGTCTCTGATACATGATCCCTGTTATTTGGGCTACATATTTTTGCCCACAGTAGCCATTTTATTTGTAATGCACTTTCCCCAGTGATTTTATGTTTAAATTCTATCCATTCCTTAACATTTACCCTAAGTTCCTTCTCTTCAATGAACATTTCTTCATCTGAAATACCTTTATAAAAATCATATTGTAAATATTTGCATGTGTATACTATCTTTTTTTTTTTTTAATGTACTCTCCAGCTGCACAGGGATGGGGCTTATTCATTTTTCCTTCCCTAAGTTTAAAATGCAGTATGTATGAAACAAATAATTGCCAAATATATGAATACAGCAATAAGCCAACATTCACTAATGTTATTCTACTAATTAGGAAAAGAAGTGAAGGAGTATCCTATTTTTGTTTTATATTTAAAAGGATGGTATGTTTTCGTTTAATCCATTCTGTCCTCCCTTTTAGTACAAGACATTATGTCCAGCAATTAAGCAGTGAGAGACAATGAGTGAGATGTTTTTCTGTGCCATGCAGATGCAATTGCCAACAATAAGAATTAGCATTTTCCTTCCACCGGAGCCCTCAGCAGCTGCAAAGAGTGACTCACTGACTGGCATGTGGCAATGATTACATTATCTGGTGATAAGGGGGTCACAATTAAATAATGCCCTTTGCCAGTGTGTGTGCTGCAACTCTAACCCAGATGAGCAATCCTCCCCTTTCCCACTGAGCTAATGCAGATCTTGGAAATAATGGAAGACAGAGACTTCTGCCACCCTCTATCATTCCAGCAAGGTTCTGCTCTATAATAGGTAGTAGTAATTCAGTTGTAATTAAGCAAGGCCTGATATATTATTTCCTAATGAACCCAAGTGAAGTCATCTCCCACTTTTTCCCCATGCCTCTAATTAGGCAATAAGGACTATATCACAAGCAATAAAGATCACTTTGCTGGGCTAGTGATAAGGGATCAGAGAGCACACAGGGAGGCTCCAATGGCCCAGAGTGAAAGGCAGGTAGGCAGCAGTTCTAATGGAATATCCTCCATTCTTCTTGCCATCTGCTCCCAAATTACCTAGGTGGCAAGCACTGATGAGGAACAAATTAAACTGAAGCTAGAACAAGAAGCTTGAAATCATTAGTCAGAAGTCCAGCAATTTAAATCAGAGCTTTATGTGTGTTGGTTCATTGTATAATTATTCTGGTACTTTATATATTTCTAAGATTTTTATATCTACTCTCTTTTATATCTACTCTTTTATATCTCTCTTTTATATCTATTCTCAGGAAAATCAAGGGAATTACAATAAAGGGTTTTCATTTTTCCTGTCTTATGCACAAAGAGATCAGGATTCCAAGCCTTAAAGTGGAATACTCAGTGTAGGGAAGTTACATTGTAAAGCACAGCATTCAGAGATGTCTACATATGAATCCTTCTATCAAGTTCACCCCAAAGTTGTTTTGACTGTATTTGCTTTCCTGTGATATCAAACAGGAGGAATGCTCTCCTTGCTTTCTCGTAGATTCTTTGGTGAGGAAAACAGCAGCTTTCTTTACCTACCTTCAGTTCATCTAAGGCAGTGGTAGACAAACAAGGCTTCAAGTTCTTCATCTGTTTTTTGTAATATATATGAAAAACTAGGCACTGTCTATAGTATGCCCTTCTGATGTAGATTCTAGGGGAGTTGTTTTACAATGTTAGGTTATAAGTTAACTGAGAACAAAGCAAAAGTAATTTGTGCCTAAGGACATGGAAATAAATACTGCCTAGTGGGGGGGACAACCCATTTTCCCTCCTGTGGAAATGCCAGTTTTTCCTCCATTTATACATTCATGGCAATATTTTGATCTTTATGTGTCCATTCTTTGACCTTTTTGTATTGGTTGTAATATCTGTTTGGTTTCCTCATGTGGGTAAAAAATCTTTAACCCATATTTATTTTGTATCTGTATAAGAGTCATTATCATACTCATCTTTATAATTTTCTCTTAATAAGAGTTTTACATATTACTTTTATACAACAATAGCAGAGCTGAGTATTCACAATAAACACTGTATGGCCCATAAGCAAAACATTTTTACTATCTGACCCTTCATATAAAAAGTTGCATATTCTCATTTAAAACAGACATTTAGCCAAGCCTCACATATCTGAAGGAGCCACTTTTACACTTTTTTTTTCTGATACCTGCATGTTCAGGTATCAGAAGAGTGGCATAAAAGAGAACAAGTATAATAATCCACCCCCCCTTCTTTTTTAGTAATTTAACTAAAAGAGCTATTTTGGAATATGAGATCTGGTTTTGGACTAGATGTTAAAAGACTTGCTATGATTAGCTGTGAGACGTTTAGCAAATTTTAATATTTCTGGGCTTGGGCTTTTTCTTATGTAAAATGAATGTATAATTTTTAGTCTCATTTTAATAATCTTTTTTATGTTTACCCTTTAGAGATTAACCAAGACTGAATTTTTTTGTCCTTGCTCTATTTTTTGGAGGCAAATCAGAATAAATCAGATTGGATCACTCTGTCTCGAAACAGATGGAACTTATGTTTAGAGCCTATTATAATATGATGACACTGGGTTACAAAACCACATACTTCCAACCTGCCCCTACTTCAGAATGATTGGGCTGACAGACATCACACAGAAAGGCAACAATGGTATTTTGAAAATGGTGCAGCAATGGGGTATGAGCTGGACTTCAGACATTCTGGCAAGAAAATTAAAATCTGAATTTTATTTGCAAAACATGGCCAAAGAAATGTAGCAATTCATCATTTCAGCTTATCCCTGTATGAAGCAGTGTAAATATTGTTACTTTATCAGCTCAGACTCTCATATCAGATAAGTTTATTTTGGGACCCCTCTACTGTCACCTTGACTTTCCCTTCCTCAGCTGGCAGCTCCTTCTCAAGTCCCTGTATCAGGTACTCTTATACTATATTCTAAGTGGCAACCATACCCACCCTTCCCCTGAAGTTCTTTTATTCAGTCCTGTAGGAGTTGTCAGAGTTTCAATTAAAAATCAAATTCCTCTTACCTGACACATGCAAGCTTTCATTCAACCATTCATTCACTTAACAATTACTTACTGTCTTAGTCCATTCAGGTTGCTGTAACAAAATACTATAAACTGACTGACTTATAAACAACAAACACATTTTTCACAGTTTGCGAGACTAGGAACTCCAAGACCATGCTGCCAGAAGGCTGAGGAAGACCTGCTTCCTCATTAATAACCATCATTTCACTGTAACCTCACAAGGAGGAAGAAGAGAAGGATCTCTTTGGGACTTCTTTTATAAAGCACTAATTCCACTGATGAGGGTTCTAACTAAATGATGACTGATTTCCTAGAGGCTCTACCTCCAAACATTATACATTGGAGATAAGGTTTCAACATATATTTGATACATATTGAATGCACATCTATAAGCATCTGGGATACCCTGATAAGCAAAAACAAAGGTACTCATCCTTTTAGAGTTCATATTCTAACGAGGGGTAAAACTATTATGCAAATAACTAAGTAAAAACAAATGTAAAGTTGCAACAGTGAAAAATTATATCTAGAAGAAATAGAAAGGTCAATGAAAACCAGAAGTGAGAAATTTCACTAAGTATAAAGGTCAGCAAGGGTTTCTTGAAGAAGGGACTCTCAAAGCTGCTGGGCTCTGAAAGATCAGTAGGATATTATGTAATAAAGGAGAAATTTTCTGGGGAAAATCTGAGGAGCTGAGAGGTATGAATGAAGGACTATGTTTAAGATGAGTCAAAGATGTAGACTGATTCTGACCATGACAATACAGAACTTCAGAAGCCATTTAAAGGGACTTCTGCCTTATTATGGAGAGTGATGTTACCTAAAGGGAAGATTTCTTTGGCTGGCTTATGGAGAAGAGAATAAGGAAGGCCAGAGTAGAGGAGAACAAATGAGTTGCTCATTCGTTGCAGCTAGGCAGGCACAAGAACCAGCAAACACTATGTAGTGCTTGTTATGTGTCAGACATTATTATAAGAGATCTACCTATCTTCATTCATATTCCACTATTATACAGATGAATAAATTAATGCCAAGAGAGGTTAAGTTATTTTTCCAGATCACACTGCTAATAAGTGGCAGAGGAGAGAGTCACACACTGGAAGTCATGCTCCAAATTTGAAGCTCTTAACATCTATGCTTTGTTTCTTCTGGAAAATTTGTCAGAACAACTATAAAAGTTGATTTCAGCAATTTCAAAATACATACACACATAACATATAATAATATGTATACCAAAATACATATACACATATGTTCATGCATACAAATATATCACATTCAAATGTCCCATCAGACAGTCTGAAGTTACAGGTAGAACCTTATGAAGCAGGAAAATAAGGAAATCAGAGAATGCTTTAAAAATACATATTGAAGAGAGCAGATCAATAGTGAAACATCTTTACTGTACAGAAGACGTCCTTGGGGGTATATTTCTGACTGTCTCAATGTGAAACCTTAGCAAGCACTAAAGGCCATTGGGCCTGTAACACTTAGGAAAATCAATGCTTATTGCCTTCCACCTGGATTGGCATTTATGGTTAATCTACCCCAAGTCTCCTTTATGTGACAGTGAGACCCAGGACTTACTAGCTATGAACTTGAAAAAGTTCCTTAAACTCGCTAAACTTGAACTGCCTCATCCCTAAAATTAGTCAATAAGATCTCCGAAAAACTGTTGTGAAGCTTCAAAGAGATGATACATCTGCAAATATTTTGGTTTCTTCCTCATTGTTTATTTCTAAACTTGCCTTCATTACTGATTTCCTCCCTTCCTTTTTCTACTTATCCTTTCTCTCTCCTCTTCCTTCTGTTGTGTGTTCATTTCTTCTTTCAACTTTTTTACCAATTAATAAAGAGGAAGCAGGTGTGGATTCCTTAAATGTTTTGTTATTCTTTTCATCCACCTATTTACATCTGTATTTCTTTATTTTTATCTACTTACCTATTGAGAGGCTGAAAAATAAAGCACAATATATAAATTCTCATGTTAGTACTTTGACCAAAACTAACTTATTTTAAAATTAATTACTAGGATCTTGAAAGCAGATTGAGAGACATACAATACCATGTTCCTTTTTTCTTTCTGCTTAAAAAGGAGACTAAAGGGACCCAAAAGGCTTCTGTGCCTTTATTACCATGAACACACTTCTTTCAATCATATTTTGGTGTTTCACTGAAATAACACTTTTCAAAAGGCACTCTTTTTATCAAACAGGACATATATTTCTTACTACTGAATTTCTTCTTTAGAGCTATGATATTCCAAATATGGCCTTCTAAGAAGAGAATGACCAGTTTACAAGCACATTGGTGCTAAGAAGTGTTGCTTTGCTAAGGATCTGTGTTTTATTTACATGAGTTCTGGCACTTCATCCTTTCCTTACTGACATAAGCGTTGGATAGGAATTGCTGCTGGGAAACCCTTTATCTTCCTGGAGCTTCACCCTTTTACCATGCATTATGAATAATTGAATTAATTATTCAAGACTGGATTTATGTTTTCACCAAGGCAAACACGCTGACCCCTTCACTAATCATCAAGTCATCTTGAAGAAAGCTTCAGCTGCTGACCTAGCCAGATGATGACCCTTGAGGTCTGAGTTTATTTTAGAAACAAGCCAAGATCCAGAGTCTATTCTGTCAGCTGAGTTGACCTTGAGCCCTGACCCTACTGCCTTGCTTTTGAAATATGCAGACTCTTTCATAGTGTGACATGAATTCAAGAATTTGCCAAATAAAATAAAATAAGATAAAACAGAATAGAATAAAGTAAGCCAAGAGAATTTTATGCTGCAAAATATAAGTTCATACAATTATTGCAACTTGCTTGCAACAGGATATTAAATTCACTCCCAACCCAAAAATGATATGTTTAGTAAAAATTCCTGACACATCACACTAGAATTTGGAGCATGGGAAGAGATCTACTACTCCTTATATATAGCTGAACAAGTCACACCACTAGTCAATTCTCAGAAAATATATTTTCAAATGACATATTTTATAAAGCATTTTTACCTAGAATATACAAGAACTCTTGCTATTCAGTAATAAAAAATAAAATAACCCAATCAAAAATGGACAAAGGATGTAAACTCACATTTCTGCAAAGAAAGTAGACAAATAGCCAATAAAAATATACTCAATACCATTAGTCATCAAGGAAACGTTAATCAAAACCACTAGAATGCTATACTAAAAATTAAAAAAGTGCTGGTAAGAAGGTGGAAGAATTGGAACCTTCATGCCCTGATGGTGGGAATATGAAACAGTGAGGTCACTGTGGAAAACAGTCTGGCAGTTCTTCAAAGAGTTAAACACAGTTACCGTATGAACCAGCAATTCCACTCTTAGGTATATACCCCAGAAAATGAAAAAACACATGTCCTTACTAAAACTTGTACTTAAAGGTTCATAGAAGAATTATCCATAATAGCAAAAAAAGTAGAAACAACCCAAATATGCATTAACTGATGAAAGAATAATATATCTTTTGATATATTAGATATATGATCTAATATATCTAATTGAGTTTGATATATCCATACAATGGAATATTATTCAGCAAAAATAAAGGAATGAAGTAATGATACACATTTACAACATCAATGAACCTTGAAAACATTATACGAAGTTAAAGAAACCAAAGACTACATATTATATGATGCTATTTACATAAAATTGTTTAAAATAAGCAAATCTATAGAGACACAAAGTAGAATGATTGTCTAAGCCTAGGTGGTCTGGGGGAAATAGGCAATAACTACTAACACATATGGGTTTCTTTTTGGGGTGATGATATTTTGAAATTGATCACAGTGAGGTTTGCACGGCTCTAAATACACTAAAAATAGTTGAATGTACACTTCAGATGGGTGAATTCTTATTAAATATGAATTTTATCTCAATTTTATCTTTATTACTAAGGCACAAGGGATTTTTTTTTTCAAGGTATGCCTGTAATTTATTTTTCAGATTCCTCTATGTGATTAGAAAGTCTTTTACGAATCACACTGCCATGTCCCCTGCTCTTGGTCCTCTCTTCAATGTATATGAATTCTTCAAACATTTTTTTCATCTTCCAATCAAGATCACTGCAATGATCAAACAATTTCAGAATGCTGTGGTGTTTAATCCAGTTAGCTAATCAAGATGTTACATTCTTCAGTGTCCAAATGTGGAAATAAGTCAGGAGGAGTCTTTAGGAGGAGGTGATAGAACACAGCAGAACAACCCGAGTCATGGCTACACCAGGAGGGCTGAAGCAACAGTCACCAGCAAAGACTCCCCATCTAAAGCCCAGCATGGGCACTCGGACCAGGTCAGCTCTGAGTGGCAAAAGCTCCTGTACCCTCCTGACCTCAATTGGCTCTGGCACAGGGATCTTATAGAATACTTTCACATGCAATGTATTCTTAGATTCTTCTAATTCTTACCTCACTGTTAAGGTTTCCCTGGGCTCTCTATCTAAATATGGTACCTCCTACATCCTGTTCCTTACCTTGGTCTATTTTATTTTGCTTTAAAAACTTGTCATAGTTCATTGAATCCAAGAGATTATTCATTATAGGACATATACTGATATTAAAAGCTTAGATCTGGGGCACCTCTGGGTGGCTCAGTTGGTTAAGGGGCTGACTCTTGGTTTTGGCTCAGGTCATGATCTCAGGGTCCTCCGATTGAACCCCACATGGGGCTCCACACTCAGCAGAGTCTGTTAAAGTTTCTCTCTCCCTCTCCTGGCCCAGCTCATATGCTCTCTCTCTCTCTCTTTCTCTCTCTAATAAATAAACAAATCTCTAAAAGAAAAAATAAAAAAGCTTATATAGGTCTTAGATTTGCCAAAACACAGTGTGTTTATGTTTGTGTGTGTGTAAAAATCGGATTATATACACTAATTGGATACTCATTGGTAGTATAGTTATTAAAATCATTTATTTTTTGTCTGTCTCCTCCAGCTTCACCAGGAACATTGCTAAGTTCATTAGTCCAATCTCTTGGCCAAGAACAATGCCTGCTATGTAGCAGGTTCTCAGTGAGTATCTGTCAGTTGAGTGAATGAATGGCTCTAGGTGAGGACAGTTCACCATCCTTAAGGTAGTATACTTACTGTCCTATAGGCGCAACTGAGAATAGACTGCAGGTGGAGGGCAGTGATTTGGCAATATTTATGCTTGAATCCTCTGATAAATTATCTCCAATTTGCATAGCTACTGGTTAAAGAAGTCAGAACACAAACATAAATCCTGTCATAAAAATTATATGAACTCTCCTCTACACCCCAGTCAGTACAGTGAGTAAATCGTCAGCAAAATTGATTAACTTTGAAGTTCAAGATATCCCAAGTTAGTGCCCTTTGGCCTCCAGGGATCTTATTCACTCAGGATACTTTCGAGGCATGGAAGGCCATAGTGCATATATATTTGTGTGTATGTGTGTGTGTATGTATGATGGAGAGTAAGTCCAGCTTTATAGTAGATCACTTGTCTTTATAGGCACCTCTCCGGAGAAACTCATTACTGCTAAGATGTTGGAAATGCAGTAGCGGGAGGTGCCCGGGTGGCTCAGTCAACTGAGTGTCTGATTCTTTGTTTCAACTCAGGTCCTGATGGCAGGGTCATGAGATGGAGCAGGCATCCGGGTCCATGCTCAATGGGGAGTCTGCTTGAACTTCTCTCCCTCTGCCCCTGCCCCTGCTCTCTTTCTCTCCAAAATAAATAAATATTTAAAAAAGAAAAAATGCAGTACCTGATACTTTTGGTTTCATCTCATTCCTTTCTTCTCCAAATAGGTCCCATGTTAAAGTGAAATTATAAAGGTAAGATTTTAAATTAAAACACTTAGTGTCAGTGTAGGAGAGATATTTATGAGGAAATTTCAGTGATATTTCTGGCTTTCCTGAAATAATACCATATAGGCAGAAACAAGTGCAGAATATCAAAGTTAAGACTGTTTTGATATGAACAAGATGGGATTGGGAGGGAGACAAACCATAAGTGACTCTTAATCTCACAAAACAAACTGAGGGTTGCTGGGGGGAGGGGGGTGGGGAGAAGGGGGGTGGGGTTATGGACATTGTGGAGGGTATGTGCTTTGGTGAGTGCTGTGAAGTGTGTAAACCTGGTGATTCACAGACCTGTACCCCTGGGGATAAAAATATATGTTTATAAAAAAAAAAAAAAAGACTGTTTTGATATGTAAACTTGGCTGTTGGCTTTCTCTTTCTTTGCTTTCTTTACAAGAATGGAATCCAAGTAATTCTTTCCAATTCCTTTGAGGGTCAGAAGACCTAGAGCTGTGTCTTTGAGCTATTTGTTTGCTAATTATTCAGACTCTGGATTCAGTGGGTTCAATAAAATCCACTGAAGAAGTGCACAAGGAAATTAATTTTTCAGGAAAGAATAAAAGCAGGCAAAGGAGTTTAAGGAGAAACAGAATGAAAAGGCAATCCTAGAAGAGATGCATTGAAAAGGAAATTGTGCCTTTCCCTTGTTAGTGTCCTTGAGCTTTATCTGCTGACTGTTGAGCAGAAGAGCATATTTTGTGCTATAAGACTTTCTTAAACCTGTGTAGTTTTCCCATATAGACAATAATATACTCTATTGTAGACACTAAGTGTAGACACTCACTTAGGACAGTTGCAAACTAAAGAGAAGGGGCTATGGCACTGGGTACCTAGAAGAGTGAGAAAGAAGAGAGAAAGAACTTTCTGCACCTATATATTAGTGCTAAACTAAAAACAATTATGATGCTCAGTGAAATTTGGAGTTACATAATGGCATACTCCTTATAAAATCCATATTTCTTTGGCTCAAAGAAGGTGGTTCAAAGATGTCCTTGAAGCAGAGAGAAAAGCAAGACAAATTCTTGATCAGCATCTGACATTTCAACAGTTATATGAATTTCATAAAAAGCAGGTGTCCTAGTTTATGACAAACGCCATAACAAAATACCACAGGCTGGGTGGCCTAAACAATGGAAATTGAATTTTTCAATAGCTCAGGAGGAAGAAGTCTAATATCAAGGTGTTGGCAGATTTGGGTTCTTCTGAAGTCTGTCTCCTTGGCTTACAGATGGCTGGCCTTCTTCCTATGTCCTCACATGGTCTTTGTCCATATGTGCATCATTGGTGTCTTTTTGTGTGTCTGAATTTCCTCTTTTCACAAAGATACTAGTCAGATTAAATGAGGGCCCATCCTGAATGCAAGTTGGCGCAGCCACTTCAGAAAACAGTGTGGAGATTCCTTAAGAAATTAAAAATAGAGCTACCCTATGACCCTGCAATTGCACTACGGGGTATATACCGCAAAGATACAGAGGTAGTGAAAATAAGGGCCATATGTACCCCAATCTTCATAGCAGCAATGTCCACAATCATCAAACTGTGGAAGGAGCCAAGATACCCTTCAACAGACAAATGGATAAAGAAGATATGGTCCATATCAGAAAGGATGAATACCCAACTTTTGTATCAACATGGATGGGACTGGAGATTATGAGTGAAATAAGTCAAGCAGAGAGAGTCAACTATTATATGGTTTCACTTACTTGTAAAGCACAAGGAATAACAGAACATTAAGAGAAGGAAAGGAAAAGTGAATAGGGAAAATCGGAGGGGGAGATGAACCATGAGAGACTGTGGACTCTCAGAAACAAAACAGGGTTTTGGAGGGGAGTGAGGTGGGAGGTTAGGTGAGCCTGGTGGTGGGTATTAAAGAGGGCAGGTATTGCATGGAACACTGGGTGTGGTGCATAAACAATGAATCTTGAAACACTAAAAATAGAATAAAATTTTAAATAAATGAATGAATGGATAGATAAATAAGTAAATAAGGACCTACCATAACAGCTGCATTTTAACTTAATTACCTCCTTAAAGGCCCTATCTCCTACCTACATTCTGAGGTGGTGGGCCTTCAACATATTAATTTTGGAGGGACACAATTTAGCCAATAACAGCCATACTCACAGTTACTGATTTCATGACATACTCCAACTATGGAGTAATGTGGTTCATGTTCTTTTCTCAAAATTTTTTCAAAATCTCTATAATTATATCTTCTTTTTTTTGGTAATTCTATCTTTTTAAATCAAATCTACTGAAAGTCTGAATATAATTCATTAATTTTAATGAGTTTATATGTATATTATCTAGTTTAATTTCCCCATGTTTTATATATAGGTGAAAACCAAATTTCTATTTGTAATGAATTCCACTATCTAAGGTTAAAAAATTAAAAGCTACTAAATAATGGCGGAATTTTCAGACTCGTTAATCTGGACGTTAATAAGTCTGTCAGTTTTTTCAATTGTTGTCATCATTTTATCATGCTGAGAGTTGCACTATCCAAGTTTCAATGAGCCTATAGCAGAAACAACTCATGAAGAGGTATCAGTGTATCCATGCTTCAAAAAATAAAATTGCCCTTTAATTTTCTTATGACATAATATCTTCTATGATTAAAAACATGTACTTATGTGTTAGCTTTAGAATTATATATAACTTAGAATGGCAGAGGTATTTTAAAAATACACTGCTTGGGTGCCTGAGTGGCTCAGTGGGTTAAGCCGCTGCCTTCGGCTCAGGTCATGATCTCAGGGTCCTGGGATCAAGTCCTGCATCGGCCTCTCTGCTCAGCAGGAAGCCTGCTTCCCTCCCTCTCTCTCTCTGCCTGCCTCTCTGTCTACTTGTGATCTCTCTCTGTCAAATAAATAAATAAAATCTTTAAAAATAAATAAATAAATAAAAAATAAAAATACACTGCTAATAATCCTTTCATTTGTTAATGTATAGAACATAAGACACTGGACGTCTCCTTGGATAGATTATAATAATCACACAATAAACAAAATCACGTAACATTAAATGTAATCAGTATTATTTGTTCAGATTCAGTAAATAATATAAGGATAATTCAAGAAAGTGAAAAGTAGATTTAATTAGAAAAAAATCCATGATAAAATAGAAATTAAGCTCTCATTAAATAGTCCTATTTAATTGCAAAATAATTCTAGGACACAGAAAGCATGAGTTCAAACCTCTGCTCGCTCAATTATTACTTATATAACTTTCACCAAGTTTCCCCAAATCCCTGATATTTGTTTTACTCCTCAAAAGTAAGGATAATAACAAAACCTACCCAGTAAATGTGGTCTTCTTGAATTGTGTTCCTATGATTTAAATACTCAGAATCCTATATGTTTTGAGACTATGAGCACACGTTCTGAAAAGATACTAAATATATTTGATTTTTCCTAATTATCCTTTAAAAGGAAGAAGGTAAAGCCATTTTATCTTTTGTATCTCAAAAAGACTTCAAACTACTATATGGTATAGCAGGATGTTGGCAATCATTAAAACTAAGTACTGGGTATAGCAGTGTTCATTACACTATTTTGTCTATTTTTATTTGTTTAAATGTAATCATAATAAAAATTTCTTAAAGAAATCTTAGTATCACTACTTAACTGCATAATAATATGAAAGTCTGTTTATCCAGTTTTACCATAAAATTATATTCTGAATGAAGAAGCAGCTATGGTGTCCTCTGTGTGTTTTTTATTTCCTATAACCTTATCTTTAAACAGAGACTTATAACTCGGTAAATCAAAATTTATGATTTTTTTTTCTGTTTTCTGTATTTAAGTGACCTTTCTTCAAGATCTGATAGGCACATACTAAAATGATGGCCTTTACTCTGTATTGATGATTCATCTAGTTCAACATTGCTCCTTACCTTTGAAGTACCTGTGTTCCATTTAAAGTAGCCTGAAAAACAGATTACTGAATTTCTCAAGACAATTACTGTGAGAGGTATCTACTCTTGAAAAGTATTTCCTCATTATGAGTGGGGAAGAGTTTTGCTCTACCATCATGTCCCTGATTCCCCAAAGCAGGAAGTTTGGGGAATAAAAAAAAATGTAGTGCTTTATATATATATGGATACATGTTTATATATATATGTATGTGCAGATGAGAGAAACCTTGGAGAAAGTTCTACCCTCCATCTATTCATTTATTTGTTCATTCTTTTAACAGCTCTATGTTGATAATCAGCACTGTCCTAGGCACTGGGAACTCAGTAGTGAACAAAACACTAAATTCTCTGACCAAGGATAACATGCTAGGAAGAAAGGAAGAGGAAAAAATGATCAGAAAATGAATATGTAGAATAAATGTCATGTCAGGTGGTGATAGCACTATGGAGAAAAATAAAGCATAAAAGGGGAAAAGTGAGGAGGCAGAAAGTCGATGTTAAGTATGATAGTGAGAAAAGTGTCACTAATGAGATGACATCTAAGCAGACACCTGAAAGATGTGAGATTATGAATCATGTGCACATAGCCTGGCAGTGTCTGCTCCAGGTGAGATAAGCACATATGAGTTTCTGATAGGGAAGTGGCCTGATCAAGAAACAGAGAGGAGCTGATCATGACTGGAGCAGGGAGTGATGCAGGAAAAGTAGCAGGATTTGGGTTTCTTCTCCAAATCAGAAGGAAGCCTCTGACTGCTTTTGAACAGAGGGATATCTTATTCAGCTTTACTAGAGGAGTACAATCCAAGCCAGAAGGAAGAAGCAGACAGATTATCAATACATGCTTAAAAAAGATTTCACTGAGGCATTCTAGGTGACTGGGTTTATTGAACAATTGGCGTGATTTGTACGTAGGTGTGGCTGAAAGTATGATGAGATCTGCTGTGTGGCAGGTATTACTTTCAGTTAAATGTCCTACAATGTAGCCTGTTTCAGTTAATTTAAAAAAGGAAGGGAACATCCAAGATTTCAGGTTCTGGGTAACTCATACTTAGCCTTTAGATGTCATCATAACTCCTACTCAAGTCTTCTCCACCTCAGGGATGTATATTCCCCAGTTATACTCTCCTAATGCACCTTTTATTTTTTACTTTATGGAACCTACTACAATTTATAATTATTTATGTAAGGGGACTAATACTTTGATATTATTTCCTATTTTGTTTGAATATAATATTTCTAAGTAACAGAACTCATATATGGTTCACATTTGTGGGAGATATAATATTTTGTAACAAACAAAATGTAAAAGCAAAATATCAAAGTAATATTTAGTTTCTCACATCAAAAAGAAAAAAACTATTAAAGCAGTTAAGTATCCATTGAGGAAGCTGTCCAGGTGTCCTTAATATCTCACATTTATCATATAAAGGGCTAGGACTTGGTGCACAATGGAAAGAAGATCCCTCTCCAGAGGAGGATCTGGCAGCTGGACCAGCTCTATGCATCTGGAGAGTATCTCAGGGGAAGTAAAAGAAAAGTTTGCTCTTTCCCAGCTTCACAGGCTAGAGAAAGGCCAGCAAAGAGTCAAGAACATGCTGAGGGCTTGCCCTGATACCTGTTTGTGCCTCCAGGAGGAAGCTGTCACATGTAGACCTGGAGAGATACCATATCCAAGTGAATTTGACAACCTATCATAACCAAGCAGAGAGAGGGCTTGATGTTTATTTCCACAGCTGTTTTTATTTCCTCTGTGGCATGGATGTAGAATTGAAAGACAGCTGGCCTCTCATAGGGCTTGGTATGCTGGTGCAAATTGCCTACTCAGTGGAGGCCAGGGGACCAAAAGAAGAAAAGAAGTAAAGGCTCATGAATATAGTCAGTGAGAACCAAGAAAAAGTGTAATTGGCAAGGGGGGAGATAGTAAATAATTTTCTGGGGCACTGAGATGGGTCTAAATATGGACCACAGGTTCACCAGTCATTGATTTCAGCATCAGAATCCAGCAGGTTAGAGGCACCTGGGTGGCTGAGTCATTTAAGTGTCTGACTTTAGCTCAGGGCATGATCTCAAGGTCCTGGGGATAGAGCCCCACATAGGGCACCCCACTGAACAGGAAGTCTGCTTGTCTCTTTCTCTCTGCCCTCCCCCTCCACTCATGCTTTCTCTCTCTCTCTCTCTCTCTCTCTCTCAAATAAATACAATCTTAAAAAAAAGAAGAGGAGGAGGAGGAACCCAGTACATGCCCTGGAACTCTTTTCACATCCTACTCCAGGGACACACATTCCTTCCCTCATTCCTGTAGATTCCACCTTGGAGAGGACAACAGGAAGACATTATCTGAGGGATGCACAGTGTTATCAAGTTAGTGGATCATAATGAGTTCAAATTATATTGAACATTTAATTTTTTTACCAAGACAGTGGGTGGGAAATGCCAGTGAAAAAAATCAGAAATGTTACAGACAAAATTTTGAAAAGTACCTTGTCTTTGCACATTCACATTGTAGATGAGGGAATTTCACTGTCCCACTCCATCTGTTTATCTGTGTGATTACCTATTTAATATCTATTTATGTGTGATTATCTATTTAATATCTGTCTTCCCAGGTAGGTTTCATGTGAGGAATACTATACTTACTGTGATATTCCCAGTGTATAAAATTCTCTTAAGAGGCACTGAATTATTTGATGAATGATGAATAAATAAATGGATGAATAATGGAGGAATTCATAAATTAATGAAGGCATGTGAAAGGAACTTTACATTATATTTTTGATACACATGTCTAATGTTATTGGACTACAATGGTGACCAAGAATATGAGGAGGATTGTGGTAACACTGTCTGCTTTACTAAAGTGTAAGGAATTGGCTTAGATATCAGGCACCACCCAAGAGCAGCCACTTTGTACCCAAAACCCATGTGCCCTCATGGGGCACCTTCTCAGACTGAGTGAGACAGCTGAGACTCAGCAGGAAAAATGCCATAGGAGTTGCTACGTTTAGCAGCTTTTGTTTCTCCACAGCCAACCCATTAGCAAATCCTACTAATTTTATGTTTCAATTTTTTCTTTGAATTCTTGTTCAATTACCATTTTGCTATTTCTAAGTTTTTTTTTTCTTTAAAGATTTTATTTATTTATTTTACAGAGAGAGAGAGAGATCTCAAGTAGGCAGAGAGGCAGGCAGGGCGGGGGGGGGGGAGCAGGCTCTCTGCTGAGTAGAGAGCCTGATGTGGGGATCAATCCCAGGACCCCGAGATCATGACCTGAGCTGAAGGCAGAGGTTTAACCCACTGAGCCACCCAGGTACCCCTGTTTTTAAGTTTTTACCATGATGTCTTCATCAGTTCAGGCTGTTATAACAAAATACCATAGAACAAGTGGTATTAAAAGCAGGCATTTATTTTTCACAGTCTGGAAACTGGGAAGTCCAAAAGGAAGATGCTGGCAGATTTGATTCAGTAAGGGAGTGAAAACCCCCTTACTGGCTCCTCCCATGAGAAAGAGACAGAGACAGAGAACTCTGGACTTTCTCCCTCTTCTTATAGGGAAATCATTTAGGACTCATAAGCAAGTGCTCCTATGATAGAGGTTCTGCCCTCATGATCTGATCTAAACCTCATTATCTCCCAAAGGCCCTCTTCTAAATATCATCAGTTAGGGGTTAGGGTTTCAACATATGAATTTTGGGGACATAAATATTCAATCCATAACACATGGTGCACAGGATCTATCTTTGGCCTTTTTCTCTCTCTAGAACCACTGCTTACTAATCATAGCTCATACTTTACATTGTGATGCCAGTCTAGCTGTAATGACTCAACATATATTCATCTTGTTGCACTCCTTAGAGCTTATACTGCCAGGCACATACTCTGCACAGTTTTATGTCCTCTGCCTATAGAATCACTCCTTTATCCTTCAATATCTATCTCTGGTGGCAACTCCTCTAGAAAATCTTCCCTGAATGACATCCTCTTATTGCAGGCCGAAGTGTTGCTCTGTATTCTTACATACATTTTGCAGATTCTTGACTTTAGAATATTACAAAGAATTAGATGTTTATAGGTCTCCTTTCCTTAATATTTCTTAAGCCCTTGAAGACAGACACAATAGAGTACATGCTTTTATACTTCCAAGACGAAGCACAGAATTCAGCATATGATAAACAGTGTCATTAAAGAATAAAGAAATATCTCAGCTTATGCATTGAAGTCAGAACAGTAATATTAGAGAGCTACGAGATGGAAGCATAACCTAAGAACTGGCAATTACAGCTCGATTTGATCACGATTGAAGCTTATTTTATATGCAGGTCCTAAAATATACCAGTCCATTTTCAGTATTTGTAAATTAATTTTGAAATGTGGATAAATGAGTCTACAGCCATACCACCCTTAACGCACTGATCTTGTCTGATCTCGGAAGCTAAGCAGGGTTGGGCCTGGTTAGTACTAAGATGGGAAATGTGGATAAATGAGAAGCAGCTTTAGGAAGAAGAAATGAACTGCCTTAATCTAATATTTGAGTGCATAGTTCAGGCCCTTGCAAAAAGCACTGATGAAGATATGGCACTGCAACTTAAAGTTACAGTTATATTGCAGAATTTTAGGAAAGAGGGTCAGCTGACATCCTCTCAAGTTCTTAAGTATCTCAGACAAAAAACTAAACAAACCTTCCTACTCCTAAGAAGAGGTCTCACATAAGGCTAAAATTCCTTCACTGCCATTTATAAAAAATATAATTTTAGATGAAAATATTGGTAGAAACAGAGTTGGAGGGCCATGTTCAAAGCAAACCTTGGGAGGATAAGAAGTAGCAAGCACAAAACCACCAGGAACTATCTGACCAGAACACCATCAATATGGACAATACACCTAGTACTCCTCTACCTCTACATGTACCCAGTATGAATTCTAACCTCTTAGCCTTTGTGTTACCAACCCCAAATTCAAAGTCTTGGGTAGAAACATCCAGTTTCCCATAATCTACTCATGTTTTCACATCATTTTGCTGAAAGTGGAAGAGAGACGGTTACTTTTTCATAGTTTCTCTAGTCGTTGGCTGGACTCTCTTACCCCCACCAATACCAAAAATAATTGAGGATTCTTCCAAAATAGGAAGGAAGGATTAAATTCCAGTTGATTAAAAAAACTGGCAAATAACTATTATGATCAATCTATGTGCCTATCATCAGCAGGTACTCTCTTACCCCTACATACACAAGATTACTCCTTCCTTCTATGTCCCTCTTAAAACCAAAAACCATACTCAATACCTCCTCAAAGGGAATAATTCAGATCCACAAGTTACCCTATCCAACTCTTAAATCCATGATTTGGCGGTTAAGCATACTCATCAATTTGATTCTCTCCTGATATTTCACAAAATATTCATTGAAGTATCAATATAATTAACAATACAACACTTTATAAAAATATAGTGACTAAATATATAGAAAAGTAAATAAAAATACTATGAATGAATAAATAAATGTGAGAACAACAGCAACAAAAAAGGTTGGGGGCTACATGGGACACTACAGTTGTGTCTGCAACTAGTCCCAATGGTACCACTGGTATTTATGACTCTTGTTTTCCACTCCAATTTAAGCATGCTTTGTTTTCCGCTAGTTTCTCAGCTGACTAGAGCACTTAACCAATGCTGTTGAAAAAAACTTTTATTTCTGAGGAATATGGTCTTGCCTATATTAGGTTGCTGAGTCTTCTACTAACTTAAATAAAACCTTTTTACTGAAGTATATAATACACACAAAAAAATGCACATCAATGTACACTTCAGTAGGGTTTCACAAACCATTCCCACCATGAACCTAAACTGGGACTGAAAAGCAGACTCAAAGTTCACCAGAAGTCCTAAGTTTCCTGTCCGTCATTACTCCTCCAAATATGCCCACATACCTATGTAATAACTGTTATTATTATATATACAATGTAATAACTATAGATTAGCTTTACTAGTTAGTCTTCCATTAACCTTTACTACTACACCTTGTAGTAGACCCCCTAAGTTCCATCCATAACTTCTCTCTGGCAAACGTGTGTTGCAAAAACCCATTTTTGCTTGACAGTAAAAATCGATCACCCCAACTGATAGAATGCTTTCTTTCTTTCTCTCTTCGCCTAGCTGCTTGAAGAATACTAGAGCACGTTGCTAAGAGTAAGATATTATACTTGCCAGATGCAAGTTAACTGCTTCTTCTGTTTTCTCTTTATCAGACTAATGACCAAACACTTGTCACCACATGCTAGGGGCAATGCAATTTTCCTCTAGTAAGAAATTTGCTTTTGCTATTGGTGTTTATCACGTAATCCATTGTTATTCTTCAATGTTACATGTGTCTTTTTTATTTGGTCACATGAAGATGCAATGAGAATGTGTAGGAATTATCTCCCCTACCATCTTCTAAGTCTTAACAGTTGCATTCACCTCTGAGAATTCCCCAGGCACCTGAGAATTTATTATTGCAGTAGGAATGGACTTTCAGTGGTTCATATTTTGCTATTTCTATAATCCCTCCTCCATGAAGTTGAAGACTCAGTTTAGTAAGCCTACTAATTTTTGTGAATAGGAATTAGTGTTCTCAGGGCCAAGGTGCTAAAAGTCCTGACATTTTTGATGATTTAATTTTTCCTGTATCCTTTCGGTCTAGGCATATTGTTAAAGGGTAGGAAAAAAAGAATACAAATTCTGGTGGTGTTACATTGTCTTTTCTTAAAAGTATATGGACTCCTCTCACTCCAAGGAACTGTGGAACTGTGAACTAATTCAGGCTTGAGAAATAACTGAGAAACCCTAAAAATCAAAAAAGGACTTTAGTGGGCAGCTCATTGTTTTTTTCCCAGTAACCCTCATAACCATATAGTAGTCTCTAAATATACCTGCTTATTTGACAATTCTGATCATTACCCTCACTCTCATAGTAACCAGGATACTCTAGAAAAACAGAACCAATAGGATCTATCTCTATCTCTATCTACGTATTTATCTATAAAGAGATTCATTATAGGGATTAACTCACATTATTATGGAAACCACAATCTGCCATCTACATGCTAGAGAAGAAGGAAAGCTGATGGTGCAATTTAGTCTGAATCCAAAGGACTGACGACCAAGGGGGCTAACAGGGTTAAGTCCCTCTCTGATTCCAAAGTCCTGAGAATTGGGGGGCCAAACGCATGAATCAAGTTCACAATCTGAATGCTCAAGAACAAGGGATGCCAATTTCTGAGGGCAGGAGAAGATGGAGGTCTCAGCTCAAATAAGGAGAGTAAATTTGTCCTTCCTCTGCCTTTTGTTCTATTCAGGCTCTCAACGGATGGGTTGATACTAACCTGCACTGGTGAGGGCTATCTTCTTCACAACTCAATAGCTAATCTCTTCCAGAAACACCCGCACATATACACAGGAAAATATTTTACCAGCTATCTGTACATCCTTTAGTCCAGTCAAGTTAACACATAAAATAAACCACTACAAGTAGGGATATTTAATAAAAATTATATTATTTGTAGTATTTTATACTATTTAATTAGATAGCTGGGGAATTTTATCTTTTTTTTTCTTCTGTTTTCATTCAGAAGCAGCAATTACCTTCTGCAGTAATTGAATTCCTCATGCCCCTTATACTGTTCAAGAGCCCAGCATCCAGAGCTTTGTCCTCAATGGACATTTGATTCCATATGAATACAACTGATATTTCTGACACTCCTTTTCACACTACATATCTTGAGTTGCCAGATTCTCATTCTGAAAAAAATAATGGAATATTCACTCCCTTTTATCCCAGCTAGGCAAGAATGAGAGTCTGAGGCTTTCTCCATTTTCTTTACATGTCTGATATCTATATGCCTATCTCAGTACTGATTTCTGTATCTGTTATATTTCTTGGTTACAAGTGACAGAAACAAATTTGCTTATCTTGGGGGCTTGGGCGAAGATGAATAAAAGAGAAATATATTAAATCAAGTGTAAGGATAATGAGAGATCACAGAATTGAACAAAAGTTGAAATCTAGATGTGGATGAGGCTCAGAATCCAAGGTGATAGCTCTAGCAGGCTAAGAATAAAAAAGCAACCTTATTTCAATATAAAGAATTTGGCCAAAATGCTTCCATCCTTTCAGCAGACCACTTTCAGACACAACACTGTGTTTTGTTTTGTTTTGTTTTTTTTCACAACATACTATCAGTGCCATTATTACTTTAAATGAACACTAAATATCTTTCCACTTTGTATTATTTACTCTGTATTCAATACTCTCTATAAGAGCACTGAAGCGGGGGCACGCCTGGGTGGCTCAGTTGGTTGGACGACTGCATTCAGCTCAGGTCATGATCCCAGAGTCCAAGGATCGAGTCCCGCATCCGGCCCCCAGCTCCATGGGGAGTCTGCTTCTCCCTCTGACCTTCCTTTCGCTCATGCTCTCTCTCACTGTCTCTCTCTCAAATAAATAAATAAAATCTTAAAAAAAAAAAAAAAAGAGAATTGAAGGGTAAGACTGAGTCATGTATTCATACGCTACCTGTTAAGCTTAAGCACAGAACAATCCTTCTCTTTTTTTCACTAAGGCAGCTCAATAGCATAATGAAGAGTATAGTAAAAATAATCAGTGAACTTGGAGACAGAACAATAGAAATCTTAACATAGACAAGAT
Source organism: Mustela lutreola (assembly GCF_030435805.1). Lineage (NCBI taxonomy): Eukaryota > Metazoa > Chordata > Mammalia > Carnivora > Mustelidae > Mustela > Mustela lutreola. The sequence continues at coordinate 29,431,483 of NC_081300.1, read as the reverse complement.
GGAAAAAAAAAATAAAACCCTCAGGGAAGCCTTGAGATTATCATAAATGAACATTCAGATTAACAGACTCCCAGAAGAAAAGGAGGGACTTAAAAAGAGTGTTTGAAGAAATGATAGCTGAAAATTTCCTAAATGTGTTAAAAGACATATCTACAGATTCAAAAGCTGGCTGAACTCCTAATAGGACAAACTCAAAGAAATTCATGTCAACATGTATTATGGTCAAACTTCTGGAAACTAAAGACTAAGAAAAAATCTTGAAAGCTATAAGAGATAAGTGACACTTTGATATAAAGACAACACAATTCAAATCACAGGTAATTTCTTGTCAGAAATCATTCAAGCCATAAGGAAGTAACAATATTTTAAAATGTTAAAAGAAAACATGAAAAGAAAAGATGCCAACCCCAACTTCAATATCTGGTAAAATTACCATTTAGTTATGAAGGGGGAAATAAATTCATTCTTAGGTGAAGACAAATGAAAAGAGTTTGTGTATCCTTTAGATCTGCCCTGAAAGAATCTATAGAAGAATCTCTTGAACAACAACAATAAAGTATACAAAAAGGAATCTTGCAGTATCAAGAAGGAAAGAAGAAAATAGAAAAAAACAAACTTACAAGTAAACACAAGAAAGACTCACTTTCTTCTTGAGACCTCTAAACTATATGCAATGTTTTAAATAAAAAAGGTTAACTTGGTCTCACATATGTGGAGAAATTTTTACTTTTATGACAGTTACATTATAAATGGAGGAACAACTGACTTGATAAGTTGTGTATGTGTGATAGAATATAAACCACTATAAAAAAGATACACAAAAAGATTCACTTGAAACACTACAGAAAAACCAAAACAGAATTTAAAGAAATGTTTAGGCAGACTATAGGAAGTCAGGGAAAATAAAAGAGTTAAAATACAAAATAATTATAAAACACAAAGCAAAATGTCATGCTTAAACCTTAACATCAATAATTATATTGTATATAAATGGTCAATAGAAAAAAAATGGCAATCCTAAGTGTATTCACCAAATAACAACTATGTATTATGTGAAGCATAAGCTGAAACAAATGAAAACAGAAATACAGAAGTCCACAAATACAATATCAAAATTTAAACTTCTCTCTCTTAACAACTGGTAGAACAACTAGCCAGAAGATCAATAAGGATATACAATAACTCAACAATACAATCTATTAACAGGATCTACTCTACAATTACAGTACACTTACCCAATCACTACATAATACACATTTTTTTCGAGTATCATAAAAAGTTTAATAATACAGACCATATCCAGGGCCAGAGAGAAGTCTGAACTAAAATAACTGAAATTATACACAGTATGTTCATTTACCACAATGAAATCAGTATTAGAAAAATAAATAAAAATCAGTAACAGAAAGATAAAAGGAAAATCTCATAAATTAAACAATAGCTAAATCTCAAGCCAGTCATCAATGTCCCACTTTAAAAACATATAAAAAAGGAAAAAAAAAAAAACTCAAAATAAGCAGGAAGAAAAACAATAAAGATAAGAGCAACAGTCAGTGAATTCAACATGGGAAAATCAATAAAACAAAAGGTGGCTTAAGAAAAAATTAATAAAATTGACAAACCACAAGAAAGACTGACAAAGAAAAAAATACAAATAACCAATACTAGGAAGGAAACAGGGATATTATTGTAGACACTACAGATATCAAAAGAATAATAAGGGAACTTCAAACAACTGTACATACATAAATTTTACCATTTAGATGAAAATGATCAAATCTTTAGATTCTGACTCACACAATTTGAAATATATCATTTGAATAGGCCTAAAACTACTGAAGAAATTAAATTATATATATATGTATATAATTATACACACACACACATATATAGATATATGTATATGTATAGATAATGCACTTGCAAGAATAAGGAGAAAAAAAGATCTACCATACAATGCTAGTGATCATGTAAAATGGTACAGCTTTTCTGGAAAATAACTTTTCAGTTTCTTTAAAAAACAAGAACAAGAACAACAAAACAACAACTAACAGCAATTAAGCATTCCTAACATTCAAACCAGAAATAACACTCCTTTAACATTTATCACAGAGAAATGAAAACTTATGTCCACAAGAAATCTTGTATTAGCATGTTCATGGCAGCTTTGCTTCAAATATCCCAAAACTAGAAACACTCAAAATGTTCTTCAATAGATGAATGGCTAAACAAACTGTGGTACCTCCATACCATGGGTACTACTAGGCAATAAAAATTAATAAACTATTTAATATTTAACAGCCCAGATGGACCTAAAGATATTATGTTGAGTAAAAATATATAGCCAATCTCAAAAAGCCATATATTGTGATTTCATTTATGTATTGTTCTTAAAATTACGAAAATGGAGGACACATTAGTAGTTACCAGGCATTAGGAAAGATTGGGGAGAAGAGAGTAGGTCTGACTGTGAAGGGCTAGTATGAGGGAAAAAAAACAACATTTTTTTTTTGTGTGTGAGGATGGGGTAGTTCTTTGAATGTAGTGGTGGCATAATCTACACATGTAATGAACTGATTTAAACTATACATACATGTTACACCAATGTCAATTTCCTGGTTTTGATAGTGTAATCTAGTTAATGTAAGATATAATTATAGGGGAAATGCAATATAAGTTATATGGGACCTGTCTATAGTATCTTTGCACGTTCCTGTGAATCTAGAATTCATTCAAAATAAAAGTGTTTGAAAAAGTAAAGAGAGGAGTAGACGAAGTTTTCTTAGGTGTGTTCTAATGTAGGTATCAGTATTCACACTATAGCTTGGGATAAACTATTGCTTTAAAAATGAGTATACAATTGCAAGCACAGGCTGTTATTAGATACCTATGTTCCATCCATATGTGTTTGTGTAAAAACTGGCAAATTTTGGCAGTTTCTTATAAAACTAAGCATACTCCTGATATAAAATACACACATACACACATATTTCCTTCATATAAAGTAAGCATAATCTTACCATATAATTCACCAATTGTGTTTCTAGGTATTTATCCAACTTAGTTGAAAATGCATATCCACGTATAAACTTACACATAAATTTTCATAGCAGCTTTACTCCTAAATGCCAAAACTTGGAAGCAAATAAGTTGTCTGCTTTGGGCTCCACTGTGTTCCCCCAAAATTCATATGCTGAAACCCCAACCTTCAGTACCTCAGAACGTGACTGTATTGGATACAACATTAAATGAGGTGATAAATTTAAAAGAGGTCATTAGAATGGGTCCTAATCCAATCTGAGTGGTGTTCTTATAAAAAGAGAAAATTTGGACACACAAAAAGACAAGGAATGTACGCACAGAGAAAGGCAATGTGAGAACACAGTGAGAAGCTGGTCATCTGCAAGCCAAGGAGAGAGACCAGAGAAGAAACCAAACCTTCTAAAACCTTATCTTAAATTTCTAGCCTCCAGAACTAAAAGAAAATAAATTTCTGTTACTTGAGCCGGCCAGTCTTTAGTATTTTGTTATGGAAACCCTAACAAACTGTCCTTCAGGATGTATAAACCATAGTATATTCATACAATGGAGTATGAATCAGTGTTAAAAAGAAATGAGCTATCAGCCATGAAAAGATATGGAAGAACATTAAATACTGCTAATAAAAGAAGTCAATCTTAAAATACTACATACTATATGATTCCACCTCTATGACATTCTCAATAAGGCAACACAACAGACAGTAAAAAGATCAGAGGTAGTCAGGGGTTCAGAAGGAGGAAGAGAGCTATTAATAAATGGAGCACAGGTTTCTTTTTTAGGGCAGTGAAACTATTCTGTATGTTGCTATAATAGTTGGTATGTATCATTACATATGTCAAACTACAGAATGCACAACACAAAGAATGAATCCTAATGTGAACTATGTACATTAGTTAATAATTTTGGTTCATTAATTTTAACAAATGTACCATTCTAATGCAAGATGTTAATAATAAGGGTAATAGGGAAAGGCAGGGGAGGGGTGTTTATAGCAACTCTCTGTACTTTCTGCTCAACCTTACCATAAACTTAACATTGCTCAAAAAAATAAAGTATATTCATTTTAAAAATCAATTTATTATATGTGCTGCCACAACAAGCACTAAAAAATGAACTTATATAAAATATCCTCTGCAAAATGTATTTACTAACACCACATTTATTTTATGTGGAATGAATTAGAATGTACAGCTGAATAAATTTTTTCTATTTAGAATAAACACAAGATTGTATAATATGCAGCCTAAAAACTCATAGCTTCAGGAATTTAAACTAATTGAATAAGTTCCTATAAAAATTTTGAAGACATTTGTCTTTTCAAAGATACTTATTTTGTTCCATTCCCTGCCTTCATTTCTTTTATTCCCCTCTCCTTTCTCATTCTCTCCCTCCTTCCTTTTTTCCTTCCCTCCCTCCCTTGCTCCCTTCCTTCCCTCTTCCTTCTTTTGTTGAGAACAGAAAAGGACATTTATCTCTCTCCAGAAACTTCCTGTCACCACTTTTTTTTTTTAAAGAAGTTATTAAAAAAAAAGAATTATTTACTTATTTATTTGCTTATTTTGAGCCAGAGAGCATGAATGAATGGGAGAGGGCAAGAGGGGGAGAGAGAGAAAGGGAGAGAATCTCAAGCAGACTCTGTGCTGAGCGTGGAGCCTGAAGTGGGGCTTGACCTCACAACTCTTGAGATCCCGCCCTAAGTCAAAACCAAGAGTCAGAAGCGTAACCAACTGAGCCATGCAGGTGCCCCATTGTCACCATTTTTAACAGAAATTTCCTTCCTTGGTCAACTTGCCAGCTGCTGCTAGTTTCTTTCCAGCTCTTTTCCACTGAACTTCATGAGACATTCTCCTTTCTTTTAAGAAAATATTTTCCCTTTCCTCTTTCCTTCTCTTCCACTTTCTTTCCCCTTTTCCCCCTTTCATCCTTTATCCCTTTTCTCATAACTTCTTATCTTGTTCTCAATGAGAACAATACTATTGCTTTACCAGGACATGATTTTCATTTAATAAACAGGGATAAGAGTGAAAGTAAAAATTCCCTGCAGAAAAGAATTTTGTGAATGACTGTCTCTCTGATGGTTAGAGTATCTCCAGACAAGAGGAGAAAACAAGTGTTTAAAAAAGTCTTAGGAAGAGAGCCCTAGAGATAAAATATGCTCTGTTCATAATTTTACCCACAATTAGCACCACTCAAATATACATATTCAACACACAGGTCCCAAACCCACATAAACACGAATGAGCAATGTGTATATACAAAATCACCTTTCACTCTGAGACTACATTATAGTCTATATATCACAGTCTATATAAGAATTTTTAAGATGCTGTATCCCATGTGACATTTTAGAAATCTATTTACTATTTAATTATATAGAAAATCTGATATGTGAAAGCATTTTTTCTTGGGTCATAACAACTGAAATTTAATAAATCAGTTAACATTGGTGCAACTACCCTTTTGATCAAAGTGGAATTTTCAGCTTCATTTAATTAGCAAGTAAAGAGTATACAGATTATTCATTTCTGGCTGAAAAATATGGCAGAAAATATATGTATTAGCAGTATATGAGTTATGTTTGTTTATAGTGATACAGACTCTGCCTTTATTGAATTTTATGATAAATGGGAGTCACTCTTAAAATGTGTGACTGCAATGTGATTATGTAATTATTGGTAGAAATTCACAAGACTATTAAATGTAGCACATTAATCTAGTATATTCTTGAATAGTGTTTCCAGTGGTGGTCATAGATTGTTCAACTCCAGACATATATTTCCAATTCTTGTCAACAATGCTCTATCTGATATCTTGCCAAGTAAGAGGAGAAAGCCATAGTAGAGATGATGTTAATGTCCTAGAGCTGTGAATTAACAAATACACGATTATTAATATTGAGATACCCTCCTACAATGCTAAAAGGTTTAGTGAATTAATTGACTGTAGTATTCACGTGTGGGAGTACATTATGATCATCTGGAATCTAGTTACCTAAAATAGATGTGGCACTAGTATATATGCATTAGTTGGGAGTGGGAAAAAGAAGGAGTAGAGATAGCCAATGCCTTACTGAACTCTAAAATAAAATTCCAGGGAGAATAATTCTGAACAAAAGAAGAAAGAATTCTCAGGAAAGTGAAAACATCCTAGTCTAGAATCAGAATCTGTGGAGGAAGTTATGGAAGAATGGCAGAATACCTGACCAACTGAAAGAGAGTAGGAACTCTACATTAAAACACAAAAAGCCTGGGACGCCTGGGTGGCTCAGTTGGTTAAGCAGCTGCCTTCGGCTCAGGTCATGATCCCAGCGTCCTGGGATTGAGTCCCACATTGGGCTCCTTGCTCGGCAGGGAGCCTGTTTCTCCCTCTGCCTCTGCCTGCCATTCTGTCTGCCTGTGCTCGCTCTCTTTCTCTCTCTGACAAATAAATAAAATCTTTAAAAAAAAAAAAACACAAAAAGCCTGATACATCTTTGCATAATGCATAATGCCTAGAGAAAATAGGTATGACTAATTTTATCAACACTACTGATGCTTTTCCCCTCAAAATAATTTGCTAGTGCATGAACTACTCTATCTTATACTGCTTACTGATCCTTTTTCTGTGAACCAGCTCTCCAGCAGTTCAAGAATGGCCTCCCCACTGATTTTGTCCTTCCAATAGAATTTGGTTTGGACACATGATATTTGGGGATTGACTAAAAAAACTATTATCACCTTTCCTTCCAAAACTGTTTTCCTTCTAATAAAAATGGGCAAACTGTAAAATCTTCATGTCATCTAGTTCTATAGCTCTCCCTTCATTTGTGAGTTATGTGATCAAACTGAATTCACTGAATCTATCTGATATTTGTTTTAAATTTAGGGTTTTCTTGGGGTGCCTTTGTAGCTCAGTCAGTTAAGCATCTGAGTTTAGTTCAGGTCATGATTTCAGGTTCCTGGGATTGAGCCACACAGCAGGCTCTCTGCTCAGCAGGGAGTCTGCTTCTCCCTCTCCCTCTGCTCTACCCCCCAACTCCTCATGCTCTCTCTCAAATAAATAAATATTTTTAAAAAACTTTAGGATTACCTTCCCATCTTTCAGCAAAATTGAATAAATGAATGAACATAATAATAAATCAATTTCAATTTCATTTAGATTGAAATAATATATTTATGACTTAATTTTTTGGCATCATTTCTTTTCATGATATTTTGTTATGAAGTATGGGAGAGGAGAAATTTTTCTTGTGTATTTCACTAAAGGAAAAAAATGTGATATTCATTGTTCGCTCCATACAATATAATATTTGGAAATTGTTATTAAGAAACTGAATTTCTCTCTAAAATTATTTTATTTATGCTTAAAGAAACTTTTCCTTTAGTGCCTTTAAGCTAGTGACAAAAATAGTTTATTGAAGTCTTAAAGTTACCTTTTTCCCCTCTTTAATATTAAGCCTTTCTTATAGTGAACAGAACCCTAATTTGGTTATTATTTTCTTTGGGCACTTTAAAGATAACATTTCATTGTCTTCTAACTGCAATGGCTTCTTTTAAAGAGCTTCTTTTAAGTCTGATTGTTTTTTTCTTTCAGGGTGATAATATTTTAAGTTTTCCTCTAGCTGCTTTTTTTTTTTAAGGTTTTATTTATTTCTTTGAGAGAGAGAGAGAGAGAGCGCACAAGCAGGGGAGCAGCAGAGGGAGAGAGAGAAGCAGACTCTCTGCTGAGCAGGGATAAGCCCCATGAGGGTCTTGATCCCAGGATTCTGGGATCATGACCTGAGCTGAAGCAGACACTTTAACCGACTGAACCACCCAGGCACCCTCTAGCTCGTTTTAATATATTTTTTGCCTTAAGAAATTTATTTTAGGAAGCTTTGTTATGAATGTGGTTTTTCTTTTACTTATTATGCACAGAAATTTTCAACCATTGTCTCTTAAAGTTTTAGCCTCATTTTTTCTTCATTCTTTCTGAAATTCTAAACATCTTTTAACTGTATCATCTATTTTCCCTTATCCTCTGTATTTCTTTCCTTTAGTATCTTCACACTTCTTACTGTTTTCTTTCTTTTTTCTGATCTTTCAATTTATTAAGTCTTTCAGCATAATTAGTTTGTAACTTCAGTTTTTATTTTTCAGTTAGGTAATTGTTATTTAGTTATTTTTATGAAATTTTCTATTTTTCTTCCAAATTTCTTCCTGTCTTTCATCTAACTAAACATATTAGACATGCATCTGGTAACTACAATTTCGGATCCCTCAAAGATTTAGATGATTATTGCTCTTGATTTTAAATCATGTTTTTTGTTTCTACATGAGTATGGTTATTTTCTCATATGGTAAGCAGTGTATCTGAAAACAATGTAGAAATAAAAAATATAAATATAAAAATAAATTAAAGTATGATGATGTCATTTTACTCCAGAAAAGATGTTTGTTTGTTTTAGGAAAAAAAACAAGGGTACTATAATACAATTTCAGGGATAGGACGGTGATTCAAAGCTGATCTTTAATTCTTTCAATGGCAGTATACTCTGATTTACAATTTTTGGTAGGCTGAACCTTTTAAGGACACAGTATGTGGTGTTTTTATCAAGTCCCGTCATCCTTGGAAGGCCATGTTTTGTCACCCTAACTCTAAGATGTTACTAAAAGCTCTGATAAACATCTCAGCCTTTACCCAAATCTTCAAGATCTAGTCAAAAAGCAATCCCAAATGCCAAGCTATCTTCTCTGTATCTCCTTCTTCTGGATGTTGACCTGTACTTGTCACTGTATTATCTTTATTTGATATATTCAATTATATAAATATTTGGTATTTTGAGTAGGTTTTCCACTTAATATCAATGGGAGCTTTGGGTTTAATAACCTCATTTTTTTTTATTACCAGAGGAATGCAATCTGAATATTCTGTATTACTTTCCATAATTTATTTTTACATTTCTAACTAATGCCAAATTGATTTTATTATAATGACTCTACTAATATCCAGCATAATAAAATTTCCATTGGAATTCTGATTTTCAATATACATATCTTAGTTACTACTTGGCACTTATTTTTTCATATAAATCTTAGGACAATTTAACCCAATCTTTAAAATCTGTTAATATGCAAAGTGTAAGTGCTATATTAGAAAAAAAGAAGTAAATGGTACAAATATGGTTCTGGATATTTTGCTTTGCATTTAGAGTTATACACCTCTAAAGACTGATAATTTTAGAAGTATTAAAATTTCTTAGGCTGGGGCGGCTGGGTGGCTCAGCGGGTTAAAGCCTCTGCCTTCAGCTCAGGTCATGATCCCAGGGTCCTGGGATGGAGCTCTGTATCAGGCTCTCTGCTCAGTGGGGAGCCTGTTTCCTCCTCTCTCTCTGCTTGCCTCTCTGCGTACTTGTGATCTCTGTCTGTCAAATAAATAAATAAAATCTTTAAAATAAAAATTCTTAGGCTATTATGATTGGCTTTAATATAAATGCACACAAATTGATACTTTATAGTATTCTAGTACAAAAATATCCATCTAGAAATAAAAATCCCACCCCCTCTAAAATCCAATTAGATCCCACCCCCTTCTCCCAAACCCCCTCCCCCCGGCAAAAAATTAAAAAAATAAATAAATAAATAAATAAATAAATAAAATCCAATTAGAATTAACTGAAAAAGTTGTAAAAACCGTAAAACCTTAAGAGTAAAATCAACAGGACCCCGAGTGAAGAAAACTAAGGCCTTCCTGAAAGACATAAAATGACCTAAAAATACAAAATTAATATAAAAAGTAGCATATTCTTGAATGATTTCTGTTCAATGGTGAGAATATTAACCCTTCACCCATCATAATGGTTGCAAGTGTGTTTAGATTCTTTTATTCAGTTTACCATGTTGTTTCTTTGTATCATAAAGCACTTTCTTACTTCAAATTTTGATGTCATCTATTCAGTCCCATTTTGAATTATGATGCCATTTGTTTGTTCTGGTCCATGATCAACTTTCAGGAACTCTTAACAATACTGTTCAACCCAAGGCCTTTGGCACATACTATTTCTCTGCCTTGATTGTTTTTGTAATTCTCTTTAACTAATTAATTGCTACTTAACCTTCAGATATCATCTTGTTTTTCACTATTTCATAGAAACATGTGCTCTAGGAAAGAGGAAGAGCTAGAGTGACCAAAAATAGAAAGATCAAGTTAATGGAAGACAGAAGGGACAGACATACAAAGTGAATGGGCCATGGATTCCTGAAGTTATAGTATGTGTTATGTATGTGAAGAGTCACCCCTTAGTTGTTTCTTCTAAGTAAGTAAATAGGTTGAAATAAAATTTACAAAAGATATTGCTGACTTGATTTCAAGATGAAATCTAGAAGAGTCTATCTAGTTGAAGAATAGCTAAACATGCCACCCCAAAATATGCCTGTAGGAGTTCAGAACATGTTAGCCTGAAATGTGTACCATTAACATAATGATTATTTTGAGCTGAAAGCGCTTGAGAAACAGCAAATGCAAGGAGAGCCTTTCCCTGAATTTCCTTTTATCTGCCTAAAGACAGTTCTGTCAACAGGAGCTCAGTGACCATGAATCCCCTCCCTGGGAGTTTCATCAGTCAGGAAAGGATGACTCTTACACAGAGAGGAGACTAGAAGTTTTTTTGATCTTTGGTATATCTGACATCACACATTTCAATTATCAATGTTCTTAAATATAAAGTTTATATCGTCAACTAAATTTTGGGTGTTCCTAGAAATTTTTCAGGGTCAAATTTTTGAAAGACCCAAAACCAGAAGATCCAACCTATTTTTTCATAGCACTTAAAACTCTTAGACATTCAGGGTGCCTGGGTTACTCAGTTGGTTAAGCATCTGCCTTCTGTTCAGGTCATGATCCCAGGGTCCTGAGATAGAGCCATGGATCACTGGCTCTCCGCTCAGTGGAGAGTCTGCTTCTCCCTCTCCCTCTGCCTGTCTGCCTACTTGTGGTCTCTCTTTGTCACATAAATAAATAAAATCTTAAAAAAGAAAAAAAAAAGCTTATACATTCTATGAAGTTTATACAAGAGTAATATAAAATATTAATTTCATTAAGATATATATCAAAGCATTTAATTAGTTGCAAAAATGTTTTCTGATGATTGTAGTTAGGAGAATAGAATACAAATAGCAGATACTTACAAATATTTGTACCATTTATATATATTAACAAAATCCTTAACACTATTAGATGGTCACTAAAATTACCTTATTTTATAGCTGAGAAAACTAAGACACAGAGACCCCAGTAAGCTTCCCGTGAGTCACATAGCTAGTATGCAAAAGAGCTCAATTTTACTCATGGAAGTCTAGCTTTAGAATCTGCTCTTACCACAACCTTCCAGTCAGTCTGGGGAGACCAAAGCGTGTGAAAGTCAAGTTAGTAAAATGGAATTCCTCTCTTCCCCCCACTATCACCTCTCCCAAATACCCAGCCCAAATCATGCTGTGTGTTTTTTTGCTCACTTAAAATTTCATGTCAATAGAGAAATGGTTAATAATACAGGGACCAGAGTCAGAACTATTGAAATCAAATCCTTGCTTAATCCCTTGAAACTTTTTGAGACCATGTGTGATACTTAGCTTTTGTGTGCCTCAGTTTTCACATCTGGAAAATGGGGATTAAAAATAAGGAAAATAGGGATTAAAATAATACCTCCCTCCTTGGATTTATTTATTTACTTTTCAAGATTTTATTTATTTACTTGACAAGAAGAGACAGTGAAAAAGGGAACACAAGCAGGGGAAGCAGGAGAAGGAGAAGCAGGCTTCCCACCTAGCAGGAAGCACAGGGAGCCCCATTTGGGGTTCAATACCAGTAACCTGAAATCATGATCTGAGCCAAAGGCAAATGCTTAATGACTGAGCCACCCACACATCCTGATTTAAAGCTTAAGTAAGAGAAGAGTCTCTGAGCATAGAGTATGTTTTTAATTTCTCTTACCAGTTACTTTTATGACCCTCTAGACACATGGTTTACATAAAATAAGTGAGTAGAATGAAGGCAAGTTTGCATGGAGGAGAAGGAATTTACATCCCTGAATGAGCGAAAGGTCTTAGGTTTGTTTATGAATCAGCTATTCAGATTTCTGATTTTATCTAATTCCTGCTGCAAAATGGAAATCATCACTTGGTTTTCAGAAAAGGAAAAACATAAACGGACCTTTCCTTAAAACAAAAAACAACAACAAAAAAATATGAAACAAAACAAAACAAAAAACCACTTCTCAGTTTACAAAATCCCCTTCCTCAACCTGCATTGCACTTAAATGGCCCAGAAAAATAACTATTATCCCACCAGCAGTCACCATGTTATTTGCCTTTTCCCACTTTATTGATTTACCTTTAATGCATAATTATCCAGTGTGTTTAACATTACTAATTCAGAGCCAGCTTAACTTCCAATTTAATGAAGATTCTTGCATTATTTTCTTTTCCCACAAGCTATTTCTCTCCTCGCTCTTCTTATTTCCTTAGCACTGGTTACGCTAAATTAGAACTTGGGAGACTTTCATTTGCTAATGTAAATGACTGTTCCTGTTCACATTTCTCAGGCATCAAGCATCCATTTGTTATTAGGCCACTCTTCCAAGCACCAGGGTGTTTTATGTATTAGTGACAAAACCATCATTCTCCATTTGCCAACTAAAATGGGATACTGAAGGATACCAGGACCTGATGGATTATGATTGAGAAAGACATCAAGCCTTCTGGATAAGGATGGTGAGACAGGTTAAAATGAGATAAAATGACAATAACAACAGCAAATCAAAACAAAATGCAACACGTAAGGGCTGAGGATCCAGAAGCATGGGGAAAATGCCACTGAGTGATGTTGCTCAGCTGGCCTCTGACAACTAAGAATTTACTAGCAAGAAGAGTACATTAAAAACTCACTAAACTTGAGATGCCTGGGTGACTTAGTTGGGTAACTGCCTGCCTCAGGCTCAGGTCATGACCCCAAGGTCCTGGGATTGAGTCCTGCATCTAGCTCCTTGCTCAGTGGAGAACCTGCTTCTCCATCTGCCTGCTGCTCCTGCTGAGCTCTCTCTCTCACCTCTCTCTCTCTCACTGACAAATAAGTAAGTAAAATCTTTAAACAAAACAAAACAAAAAACAAAAAACAAAAAAACAAAAAAACCCTCACCAAACTCTGAAAGCAGGAGAAAGTTCATATCACTCAGGTATCTCATGCCAGCCCTCTTTTTGCCAATTTGATTACTTCTTTCTATTTAGGGAAAACATCAAATTAGCAATATGAGGTATTTGAATCTACCAAGACTATAAGCTTTTGTCATCGGCATCAGCCTTCATTATGTTTGATTCTTTCAAAGGAATTTTCATTTTGATTGGGGTATAACCAAGAATCTGCCAGACTGAAAGGAATGGAATAGTATTGGTAGGGATTTAGTCTGTTGTTCATGTAGCTTCTGGTTATGTAATGCAAGAGAAAAGGGAGGAATGTTGTTTTTTGGTTTTTGTTATTTTAAAGATTTTATTTATTTACTTGACAGAGAACACAAGTAGGCAGAGAGGCAGGCAGAGAGAGAGGGAGAAGCAGGCCTCCCGCCAAGCAGAGGGACCAATGCGGGGCTCGATCCCAGGACCCCGAGACCACGACCCAAGTCGAAGGCAGAGGCTCAACCCACTGGGCCACCCATGTGCCTGGAATGGATGTTGTTTTAAAGGACATTTAGAATATGGCAATGTTGCTGACAATTTTTCACTTCAAAATAAATAAATAACTATCCATATAATCTTCACGGTGTGCGTGCGTGTGTGTGTGTGTGTGTGTGTGTGTGTGTGTTTATAGCAATGACATGGAAGAATTAAAACAAATGTTCTACATGTCCATAATGGAAAACAGAAATTCTTTGGGAGAGACTATTTCTTTCAATTCTCCGTATTTTGAAGACTTTCATAATTTGTGAAATGATGTTATATACATCTGCCTAATAATTAATCTTCACATCTAAATAATCAGAATTGTTATCTTTAAACATGAAAAATCTGACAGAAAAGCGAATAGCAAGCAAATAACTGCTTCTAATATACATTGACTCTGAGGTCAGCTTGAACCACAGGCTTATAGAACCACAGGCTTATAGGCTTATAGAGCCTATGCCTATGTTCTATTCATGATTCTTCTATGACAATCAAAACTTTTAGATAGCCTAACACAAAACAGAAGCACAAAAGAGAGCAAAAGGTATAAAAAGGAATACCCTGCTTCCACTAAAGATGATGAACAATGGGAACCACTAATGAAACTGGGGCAATAAACTGAGAATAAATAGCAGAGAAACTCAAAGCATTGCTGAGCTCAGGTCTACTACTTGCTGACTTACCACATTGGCATGGACCCGTGAAGCCAGGAGCTGCAAGGCACAAGGGGCCTTTGTGGATACCTTTCTTGTCAAAAGCTAGACTGACAATGCAGACCATGTCTCAGTGGAACCTCTAAGAAAACTATGAAAAGAAACAAAGATGATCTGAGTAAGAACAAATAAGGGATATTTATTCAGAGCTTGTTACAACAAAGATGCAGGTACCATCAGTTGCATTTTGTGGAGCTACTCCACAAAAGGTATACAGGAGAGTGAGAAAACTTCATGGTAGAAACAGCTGGGGATACAGTATCCTATGTGATATTTTGGGGGAGACTGACTTTCTCTGGATGGCCCTGAGTTGATATCAAGGGCAGATAATAGGAAGACTGGCAGTTGTTGACTGGCAACGTCCTGACTATTTTAGGCCAATTTTTGCAGAGGTTGTGGTGTAGTTTTAACAGCAGAATGCTGTAGAGGTTGCAGTTCAGAGTTTTATTTTCACATGTGGGTGGCCATTTGAATATTCAGTCTCCCAGAATTGTCAAGTAATTTCCATATTAAAGTGATGAACAATATTGAACCTTATCTAAACCCTGTGATTCTGGAGTAAAATGACAGTTAAAAAGGTAATAATAAAACCCAACTCTTTTTGTTTCAGAAAGTTTAATACAAGGAATCATCCTTGCCTACAGGACTTAGGTAAGACTTATGGATCCTCCCCCTGTTTACCATTGAGAAGGCCAATGACTTTCCAAATTCCCATCTTGTGCTAAATGATTACCTGAATTGTCTGTATCCACTGACCAATCTGGACAAAATAGCTACTACCTTGATTTGACTAAAACTTAGTTATTAAGCTTCTCTCCATCATCTATCCTGTGAGAGTTACTCACACTGACTTTAATGCACCATACAGTCAAACATACAGTGACTTCAGGGAGAAATGTTTCTTCATCAACTGTGGATCACTGTTTCATCACACTTTCCCACATTCAGTTCTCTCTTTTTTTTTTAAGATTTTATTTATTTGACAGAGATCACAAGTAGGCAGAGAGGCAGGCAGAGAGACAGAGGGGGAAGCAGGCTCCCTGCTGAGCAGAGAGCCCAATGCAGAGCTTGATTCCAGGACCTGAGATCATGACCTGAGCCTAAGGCGGAGGCTTAATCCACTGAGCCACCCAGGTGCCCCATCCACCTTCAGCTCTTAATTGACTTGTTCACTGCTCCTGGTTCTCTTTCTGACTGACCTTTGAAATGCTTGCAGATCTCATGGTTGAAATTCTCTTCCTTTTTCCATAGTCCTTCCCCCACCCCTTTTGCAAGTCCTTTCTCTCCTCTTGCCATATTCAATTTGAGTACTGCCTCTCCTTACCTAATTCCGCATTTCTTTTATTTGACATTTTGCAACTTAAAAATCCTCAGAATAACTTAATTTAACTCCATCACAGAGAAAAACCTTCATTGTTCCCTTATCTTTACAATAAAACTAAAAGCTTTTGATATGACAGGCAGGTAATCTATCCAGTTTATTATCTGAGAGCCACTTCCCATCAGCTCAGGCATCCAGCATCATGGAAATGCAAGTGCTTCTCTGTCACAGGAACTTTCCTCCTCCTGATTTTTCCTCTGTATATGTTCTTATCACTCACTAGATCATCTTCAAAGTATATATGGGATGCAGTTCTCAAAATCTTCGCCAGTAAATGTCTTTCAGATTTTGCTATGTAGTTAGAATGTTTTATCAATCAGTAGGAGATGGCAAAGGCAGGAACTTCAGGAGGGATGATAGAGGAGTGAGAGGAATTTTTTGAATTACAGATGGTGGCTATCATAGCTCTGATTTTGAAGGATAACTGGAAATAATTTAACAGGAGTTGTATTTGCTAGAGGCAAAGATCTGTAACAGAGTAAATCCTGTAAAGTGGCAAAATAAATACAATGAGATCACAGTGTGGTGATAAGAGAACAGCTCAAAGGAAAACTAAATGACAACATAATCAGCTTAAGTAATGGGGCCAAAAGTCTATTTCTTATCTGGAAATATCATACATTGTCTGGCCTTTGGTCAAAATTATTGCTTTATCTCCCACCTTTGGTACATTTCTCTCTTGTTCCAAATCTGTTACAATATTATCATTAACATGTCACAAATGTATTGGTGCTCTTCTAAAAGTAAACTCGTTATTAATCATTTTATAAACTACGTAGGGAAAACAATCAGAATAAAGCTGTAGCAGAGCTACTTATTAATCTAGTTACAGATGCCATACACATAATAAGAGCAGACATAATTAAGTATTGATTTTTAAATATACTCTGAGATTAACCCATGCTATAAATTCTGTATTTTTTTTTACTATAGACTGATTAATGTCAAAAAATAATTCACAGAAGAAAGCAGACTTTGAAAAACATAATTCACGAAGAAAGCAGACTTTGAAGGATGATATGATGTTAAGAACTGGAAACAGAGTGGAATTTATTTAGGTAATACTATAAGGTGTGGCTGGAAAACTGAGAGGCGCCAGCATGTCTAAAGATACAAAGATAAAAAATAAAAAGTAGATCCAAAAAATGGATAGCAGTATCTCATTGTCAGGAGCCCCATATGTCTGCTGTCCTTAACTGTAATATATAGCTCTTTATCTAACATATCATGCTGGATGCTTAAGTCATTTATTTTCTTATGTTGGCTGTAAAAATGTTTAAGACTAAATTTTCTTCTTAGTACTATTTGAATCTATTATGTTAATCTATTTGAATCTATTATGTTGAATCATTTGTTATGATATATAGTGCTTTTACTTAATTGCAATCTTAATTTTTTTGATCCAAGATATGGTTAGGTTATAAAATTCCCAAATGTTTCAGAAATTTTTGTTGTTTTCCTCTGCTAACTTTTAGTTAATAAGTTTGTACACTGAGTCCAGAGGTTATATGTTATGCTATCATTACTATTTAAAACTTACTGAATTTTCTTTTGTGGTCTAAATGTATTTGTGTTTTTGTTTTTTAAAGAATGCCACGGAGAATTGGGAAGAGGGTAATTTTTTTCTTTGCTGATTAAATAATGCTATCCTTTATGCTCTTTATATCCCGTTTCTACTACTGTTTCTCTGCTTGAACTTCGTTTAATCTGAGAAAAAAATGTTCATCTACACCTTTTAGTGTCTTCTATACTATTTTCTTTATTTTCCAGAAATTAGTGCTTTAAATGTTCCATGCAATAATTTGATATATGAAAGTTTAAGAACATAGAAACATTATTTTGGATTACTTATTTTTATACAACTTATATAACCTAAAGTTAACCTTTTAGGTTCCAATCTGTCATTTATTTTTAGCATATATATATACATATATATATAAAAAATACACACACACACATACACACACACATATATATATTGCAAATAACTGAAATAATCTTTTTTATATAATGCAAGTAACTGAAAAAATCTTATTTTAGCAACTATTTGAAATATTTGCTTGTTTTTTTGCCATATAATAATGTCTTATTTATACTAGTAACATTTCTGGGCTCTCTTCTATTCTACTGAGTTAACTGTCTATTTTAGGACAGTGCTCTGCCATTTAGATTAATATAACTTTAAAATATATTTTAATATTTGGTAAGGCATAGCTCCCTTTTTAATTATCTTTTTTTACCATGCTTTTCTGCCTTTTATCTCATGTTTATATTTAGGTAAAATTAGAATAACTTCATCCAGCTGCAAAGAAAATTCACTGGGCTGATATTTTTATCAAGGCAAAAACTTTTTCTCAGACTTTGGGTTCATCCTGAGTCCGAATTCTGTGTGGAAATAAATGAAAAGAACCCAAAAGAGAACAAAGGCTATTACTTAGAGCTTGCTATTAGGCAGTCAGTTAGTATCACTTGCATTTGGCAAAGACTCAAAAGCGGGCAGAGGAATGGGAGAGCTGTATAGCGGAGGAAAGGCTTCAGTTATACCCTAATTGGGGGATGCTGGCATGCGCTATTAGTGGGAATGTAAACTGTTATAGCCATTATGAAAAACAATAGAGAGGTTCCCTAAAAAGTTAAGGTCCAGCAACCACTTCTGGGTACATATCCAAAAGAATCTAAAGCGGGATCTTGAAGACATATTTACACACCTATGTTTATTGCAGTATATTAACAATATCCAAGAAGTAGAAGCAACCCAAGTATCTAGTTATAGATCAGTCAATGAAAAAATGTGGCATATGCATACAATGGAAAATTATGTAGCCTTAAAAGAGAAGGAAATATTGTCACTTGCTACATGGATGAAACTTGAGGACATTATGCTAAGTGAATTAAGCCAGTATCAAAAGAGCAAATACTCTATGATTCCATTTATATGAAGCATCTAAAGTAGTTAAATCACAGAAACAGAAAGCAGAAAGGTGATTTTCAAGGGCTGGGAAAGGGGGAGAGATGGAATTACTACTTAGCGGACACAGAGTTTCAGTATTGCAAGATGAACAAGTTCTAAAAATCAGTTGTATAACAATCTGTTGTACAACAATATAAATGTACTCAACACTAGTGAACCGTACACTTAAAAATGGTTATGGTGGTATGTTTAACACCATGTGTTTTCTACCACTATAAAAAATTATGGTATTATTTATTCTTTGCTAAGGTACCTTTCTAGCAAAGATACGGAGTTCTATAAAAATGCTTTTTTCCATATCAAATCAAGGGAAGAAGTATTTTCCTCTGAATATTAATATGGTAGATTCCATTATTATAATTCTTCAGATAATAATGTCTATTGCTGTCCCTGGAAGAAACATAAAACAAAACAAAACAGAACAAAACCTCAGTTCCTAATATTTCTGCTCCTTCCCCCTACCTGCCCTTTCCATTCAATCTCAATTAATAATAATTTCATTCTTTCAGATACTTAAAGTCATCTGGGCAATTGTACTGGTTCTACCTTCAAAACTGAGCACCCCTCATCTTTGGCATTATCACCATCCTTGGATGGATTTTTTGAATGCTAGTTCAGTTTACTTAAAGACTATGGTCATTTTCTTTAAAAAAAAATTTTGTTGTTGTTGTTAGTTCACATTTTTTCCCAGAAAAAGTTCCTTTTAATTTTCAAATATGTTTACATAAAATTGCCCATAATACTTTTTAGTAATTTTCAAGAAGCATCTCTGATCACTACTTGCTTAACCCTCTCCCCACTTCTGATATAGCTAGTGTATGGCTTGTCTTTCCTTTTTTTTTTTTTTTTTTGTCAATTTTGCTAGAATTTCATCTTTCACCAGGCTTTTGAAAAACCATCATTATATTCTCTTGATTTTTCAATTTCTATACATATTTTCGCAAAAATATAGCATTTTAAAGATTATATAGATTAATATAAAAACACTCAGAACCTAGAAAAATGCCTAGAATTCAGCAGATACTAAAGAATGTTTTAAAAATAGGTACGCCTAGGTGGTGGAGTCAGTTAAGCCTCCAATTCTTGGTTTTGGCTCATGTCCTGATATCAGAGTTCTGGGACTGAGCCCCACATCAGATGCCCCACTCATCATGGAGCCAGCTTCTCTCTCTTCCTCTGCTCCTACTCTTGCCCTCTTTCTCTCTCTTTCCCCCAAATAAATAAATAAATAAATAAGACAGAGCCTCATATGGGGCTCCACATTCAGTATGAAGCTTGCCTTAAGATTCTCTCTCTCTCCCTCTGCCCTCCCTTGCTTTCACATGTACTCTCTCTAAAAAAATAAAAATAAATATGTAAGCATAAAACATAAATTTTGTAGAAGTTGATAAACTGGTACTAAAACATTTTAAAAACTTATTTGAGAGATAGAAAGTAGGAGTGGGAGGAGGGGCAGAGGGAGAAGACGACTCCCTGCTGAGTAGGGAGGCCAATGTGGGGATCCATCCAAAGACCCTACTAGGATAATGAGCTGAACCGAAGGAAGATGCTTAACTCACTAAGCCATCCAGGCACCTGATACTAAAATTTATATGACAATTTGATGGGCACTGAATAGTAAAAATGACTCAAAGGAAGAGAGTAAGAGCACTATGAAAGGATTCATCTTACATGATTTAAGACCTTATAAAATGCCAGCAATTAACTGTTGGGGTACTTCAACAGGGACATAATACACTGACCAATGAATGGGCCAGAATAGAGACTCCTGACCATCCCATGACATATGAGAATATGGTCAATGACACAGATGGTATTACAGATCAGAGAGTAAGAAGGAATTGAACAACTGAACAGGGATTTGGGGCCATCAAATGGAAAAATACTGGATTCTTACTCCAAAAATATACAAAAAATAAAAACAAAAATATCTAGAAAAATTAACAAATATGAATGAATAACACTTAATAAAAATTTAGATAATATTTTAATGTTGTTATGGTAGAGAGAGCTTTCATATACAAATAGAGAAGTCATAAAGAAAATAAACAACCATGAAGAAAAGATAAACAACTTTAAAATATGTCACTAATATACTGGGAGATTTGAAATTAACTTTTGTTGTTGCTGTCCAACAAATAACATAGGGAGAAGACAAGTCACAAACTGGGAGGATTGTGTAATGCTTTTAACTAGGATATTAATAGAATAAAAAAGACAAATATCAAAATAGAAAAAAAATTAGAAATATGAATAGGCAATTCACTTATTAGAAAACCAAAACAACCCATTGTGAAATGTAATTTATTTTGATAATAAGAATAGAAATGCAAATGAAAACCAAATGCTATACCATTTGAGAACCCTTCAATTCTCAAGAATGAAAACATCTTTAATATTGGATGGTCATATGGGTTCTCTCATTCACTACCACTAGGCATATGAATCAATTAAGTGCCTAGTAAAATAAGAAGATTTCTACCCTTCAATGAAACTTTGTTTATATTGGCATAAAGACTGGAAAAATTATCACTGGGATTTAGTTAGTTATGGTATACTGATTTTTTGGAGTGCTTTAAAATGGTTAAAACTAATCATTACATCTACATATATCAATATAAAAAAATTTTAACACTAGCTAAAATATCACAGGTACTGTGATTTGTTTGCATCATTATCATTTAGAGACCAGAGTAAAATATTTAGACATGAAATGGTATGAATTTGGGATTTTACTTCAAAATAATCCATTTGGAAATGGGAATTGGATGGAAGTAGGGATGAAACAAAATGAAGAGTACTCTATGTATTAGCAACATTGGCATTTCTTTTCTCAATTTTTATATATGTTTGAAATTTTCCATAAATTAAAAGGTAGAAAAGTGAGCAATTTGTAAAGAATACATCAAATTTACATAAAATTTATAATAAATGTGATTTCATTCTACAAAGATTTGGGGCACTGAAGCTAAATTAAATTAGCTTATCTTTAATTACATATGAATTTCTAAAAATGATTATCCAGACCATACAAGTGAAAATTACATACAAGATATTGTGAAAATATTCCTACAGCTATGAAACAGACACATGGATGTACCAGGGACCAGACTTCTTACAACAGTGGTGTCCCTCTAGACAGAAAAGAGATAATTCTTCTTTACCTGTCCAGAAATTTTGTGATTTTTTTCAGCTAATAATGTAAATAACATGAGGTTTTGCCTCCATAATCATTCAAACATGATAATCCCAAATTCTTCAGAAAGAATATGCTGAAATTACTTGTTATAATAATAGTTTATCTTCTTTTTTCTAATATCTTTATAAATGTCTTTTTCAAATGCCTTTATATCTGCCATCACAGAATATGAAGAATCTTTCTAACATTGTTTAAATCTTATGACTTCAAGATGATATATACCTTATCAAATGAATTTTTACTCACTTAAAACCAGGGACTTAATGAGAACAGACACTATTATTCACCATGGGATGATGGTACACCTCCTTGTTGTCTTAAGGACTAATAAGGAAGTGATTCTGTTCTTTACTTCTAATAATGGCATTTATGGTGATTTATGTTCATGACTATGGAGGTAGTAGGGAAAAAGAAAGGAGAGAGAGAGAGTGAGAATAAGAAAGACGTTTCAGTCAATATTATAGACATCTTACTATAATTCAGCCTAAAAATTTTATTGGCCACAATCATCTAATCTAACTATAAATTGTCCAATGAGAGAGTGGAAGAGACTGGCCTGACCCAGAAAAGATAGTGTAAAGACAATATTGCTGGCATAAGCCTCTGAGTCATTACAGTCTTTAGGGGCACATTTCCCTTGGCTTGGTTGTATGAAAGGAAATTAAGCCCCTAGGGATTTTTACAGCTTTTTTCTTTTTCTTTTTTCTTTTTTCTGAGAGCAACAATGGAAGATGATTGAAGAGCAAAGACCCAAAGACTCTTCAATTTTCCAAACTGCTTTAATTTGATGGAGAAGGAATGCTACATTTTGTTAAATTATATTATGATAAAGAGAAGCTGGTCACTTCTTAGCATGTATCTAAAAGCAAATTATTTCCACAAAAAAGGGACGATGTATTTAACTAGACAAGTAATCACCTTGTGGTGCTACTATCTCCCCTGCTTCAGATTAGAAAAGAAGAATTCAATTATCACATCATTAGATCAAAAAATAATTTTAGTGATACATTCCAAGTGAACTAATTTATTTCTATGCAGGGTCCAATGAATTTTTGGATTAACTTTCATGAATTTTGCTGACTAAAATTTTCAATTAATGCTTTTACTTAAAAATCAGAATTGTACGTATTTTATGTTCATTTAACATTTTCAATATTAAATTTTTCTTAAATTATACAGTTACATATATTTAATTTACAGCATAGCATAATTGGGTTTCTTGTTAGTTTAACCAAATTACTGTACTACTATATTTTTAGATAGTTCCATTTTGATTTCCATTACTTTGCAATAAGCAATACATACAAATATATAGCAAATATATATTTGAAGTATAACTACATGGTGAGGGGAAGAGAGAATGAGAAACAGATATTGTTAAGAGTGTAAATGGCCATAATTACACTTTTTTGTTGTTTTTGGCTAAAACTGTTTATGTTTTATCATATTTATTTTTATGCTTCTATTAAAGAAGTTATAAGTATAGTGAATGTCTTCTCTTTTGATATAATTTATTGAGGTATAAATGATATATAAAATCTATATATCTATAAATATATATCTATAAACTATACACATAAACCTTCTACATACTGTATATACATAATATATCACATTATATGAAATTATATTTTACATATATTGTATACAACATATAATATATACATTATATAAACAGTCTTGCCAATAAAAATCCTTCCATACCCATTACAGAAAAGAGAGAAAACACAATTTATCAGTCAGTAAGAATTATACATATGTATGCATGTAAAGATAGCATAAAAGTGTCTATAAAGAGTCTGGACAAAATTTCATGACATTTATACCACAAAATAAATAGTAAAAGAACAATAAGAACTTCTCTAATCTGTTGAGAGACAAGGGAACTCACTTTGTAATTGTCTCCAATACCCTCTTGAGGGAATTCTAAGTTATTTTGGAAATATTTATTGGTCCAAGGGCAAGGAGTCTACTGACCTTGATACATGATTCAAAGTTCAAATCTTTCATTGGGTTTATTATGTTTTTTAGCAGACAGACTAATGAGGAGGGGGCATGCTCCTCCTTTTCTTCATTCAACTAGGTAAGCTTAGTCATTTTACCCTTATAGTATACTTACACGAATCCATTACCACAATTAAGATAATGAACATATCCTACTCCCCTCTCTATTTAGTATCCCTAATACCATCCCCCCTCCCTATCTCCTCCATTCTGAAGCAACTAATTTGGCTTTCTGTTATTTTAGATTAGTCAACATTTTCTAAAGTTTTATGTAAAAGAGATCATACAGTATATACTTCTTTGCATCTAGTTTTTCTTTCACTCAGTATATCTATTTTATGATTTACTCATGTTGGAGTTATACATCAATAGTTCATTACATTGTGTTGCTGAGTAATATCTCACTGCATGGATATACCATAGTTTGTATATCTATTCCTTGATGGACATTTGGGTTGTTTCTGGTTTTCAGCTATTACAAATTAAGCTGCAGTGAATATTCATGCACATTTCTATGCAAATATGCTCTCCTTGATCTTAAGTAAATATGTCTAGATCATAAAGTGGATGTGTGCTTATATTTAAGAAAAAAATCACAATTATGAGATAGTATACACCTATTAGAAAGACTAAAATTTTAAAAACTAAATATACCAAGTGTTGGCAAGGATGTGAAGCTGGTAGAATTCCCATTTCCTGCTTTTGAATATGTGACTGAGCCCAATAAAGGCTGCTACTGCTGCCTTTTTATTTATTTATTTATTTATTTATTTAATAGAAAGAAAGAGAGCAAGAAAGTACAAGCTGGAAGAGTGAGAAGCAGAATCACTCCCTGCTGTCCAATATATTGTTTCTTTCATGATTTGTGGCTTTGGTATCATATTTTAAAATCTTTGCCTAATCCAAGGTTGCAAAGAGTTTCTTCCAGAAGTTCTGTTTTTAGATAGGGGAGAAATGGTATCAAAGTATAGTTTAATCAATATGTATATTATTATAAACCATATTGAGCAGCTTTTCTAAGATTAAAGTCCATTTGCAATTATTTTTCTGTGTACTGCCTATCTTTCCAGGCATTTGTACAGTAAATAAATTTCACAAACTTTTTTAATGCTCAATTGGGGTTGATTCCCAAATAAACTCATATGATATGCAGAGAATATAAGAGCAATTAGAATACACAACATGCAGGATAATAAGAATCCATGAGGTTTATGAAAAAAATTTTTATCATCATAATCCTCAGTGCCTTCAGTCATAGTTGGAACTGAAGTTGTAAGAAAAACCCACAAATCATATTTGTTGGCAAACATTGAGGGGAAAAAAACAATCAGTAGAAATACTTTCCATACTCCCAATAGCCAGAAACATATTTCCTTCTTAAAAAATTTACAAAAGAGAGAAGGTTTAAAACATTTATAGACCAGTTAATGCAAAGCCATAATGCAAAATAAGTGATTACATATATAATTGTGTGAACCAAGATAGGGATGATTAGGGCAACTTGTGCATGAAGAATAGCATCAGGAGATGAGGCTAGAAATATTACCACTGTAAAAAAAAAAAAAAGTATTCTGTCTGATACTCAATAAGGATATATTCTTTAGTTACAGAATTGGACATAGTTATGTTTTGAATTTTGGTAGATTAGTCATTGCTGCTGACTGACTAATGCTGAGCTGTAACTGTCAATGTTCACTGATCTTCCCTGTATTTCATGATATTTCCCATATCAGTCCACATCCATTTCTAACACCACAATCTATGTCACTGAAAAAGAGCTATATTCAATAGGTGGGAAGAAATGCAATTACACAATTCTTCCCAGTGTAGAACTCTAGGCTTCCTATAATCTATCAATTGACATATTCCATGTATAAGCCTTGGGCCAATCACTGAGAAGAAAATACTTTAAATACAATGATTTTGCTTTATCAGTGTGAAACATCAGGCATGCATATATACGTAGAACATACATATCATACATATATACACATGTATGATATATATAATACATACATGTAATGTTGATCAAGACCTCTTTCTGATAACATTGAAGACTGGATAACAAGAAAAAGTTCTGCCTCAGTACATGTAAGTATATTGAATAAATACAACAAACCTCTTTTAAATTCATGCTATTCTCTGAGTAAAGTAAGGGAATTTCTAAGAAACTAAAAATGGAAAGCAATTGAACATGAGAGGGGTAAGCTGGTACTGATGCTTTTACTGTCCTGACTGAGTAGGGGGAGAGAGAAAAGAAAAGAAGAGAAGAGAGGCTGTAGGATCTAATAACAAAGAAGCTTGCATTTAAAGGATCTTATACTCAACTGAGGAGGGTGGAATTGGTGTGATCCATGAATAAGGCTGAAAATGCTAAAGATATAAGCATTAAGACAATGAATAAATATGAAAAACCAATGCATAAAGAGATGACAATAAAGATTTTCTGTTTCAATCTGGGATCTAAAAAGGAGAAAAAAAAAATCCCTACCCTGAGAATTCATAATTATAGGTTTGCTGTCCTGTGGATTTGAGGCCCAATTTATACTACTTACATGTCTACTTATAAACCAGTAAATGTATAGAAAAATTGCTCCTAGAATGGTGATACCCAGGTAAATGCTAAGCCTAAAATCCTAAATTAAAAAGTGATAGGAATCTACCATGCATGAGGATCTATAGCCAAAATAAATAGCAGCATCAGGTCCTTAATCATTCTCTATAATTACTGGATATTGAAAATAATTTACCTTGCTTAAAGTTATGAAAGAAGGAACTAAAAGCACAAAAAAAGCAAGATACTAACAACAGCAGCCAACAAAACAGGATGGATTTGAATGAACAACAAGTAGAACTTTTAGAAATGATCAATGCAATTCAAAAATGAAAAACTCTGTTGGTGCTAAGCAGTAAGTCAAACACAGTTAAAAGAACAGTTAGGGTTTACAGGACATATTAGAAGAAATTATCCATCCATAATATGACACTGAGAGTTGAAAGTATGAGAGATTTACACCTATCATAATAAAACTGTGGAACACAGATAGTGAGAAAGGAATGGCAATACTGACAAACCCACTTCTTGACACAACTGATAGATATCAAAAAACTGTGGATATGTTTATCCTAGAATGTATATCCTAGGAGCAACTACAGGAAGCAGTCTAAGAGAGAAGACAATGATAGGTGGGCAAACCCTCAGTTTGATCCCAATTTGCCTCCTTTCCAGCATGAACTGCCAAAATCAAAGACAGCCCCTTCCCACACATCCTACCTCAGTATCAGTTAATCTTTTACATTTTCTCAATTCAGTTGACAGCTCTTTGAGATCATGAGCAAGTACCATCCATATACACACTTGCAATATTCAAAGTGCAATAGAAAATTAATAGGTAATTATATATGATAATGTGATTTATTTTAACATACTTGAATCATTACTAATAACCATATATTATAGCCACACTCGATATTGCTTTGTAGAGATTTTAAATGCTGGACTGAGGTTTTCACTTTATTGATTTGGTAGTAGGGAGCCACTTCTTAATGTCTGAGCAAAGGAGTGTTGGAGCTTTATGTTTAGAAAGTGTAAAACTGTGTAAGATAAGCAAAATACCTTCAATTTCTCTTTATATTCCAGAGTTCCCAGTAAAATATTGGAATTACAACATTTTAATAAGAATTTAATGAATTCTGCTTAAATTACTCTTCATCTTATGGTAAAAAAAAATCACTATATTTTCGGTTTTATATAAAATGACATTAAAATGTGAGTTTCTATAGATTATTTTATTTAAAGATTTATTTGTTTATTTTAGAGGTGGGGAGGGGCAGAAAGAGAGGGAGAGAGAGAATCTCAAGCAGACTCTGCACTAAGCACGGAGCCAGATATATGGGACTTGATCCCACAACCCTGAAATCATGACTTGAACTGAAACCAAGAGTCTAATGATTAATCAACTGAGCCACCCAGGTGCTCCTATAAGCTGTTTTCTCCATAAGTTATTTTTAATAGTTTTAATATTTTAATAACACAAAGTAATATTTTAATATTTAATTTTTAATACTTTTAATAACACAAGAAATAAATTCTGATTTTGAAGAAATCAAAAGACGAAGACAAGCAAAATAAAATCATTTATAATCACTATTAGCATTTTGTGATATAAATTTTCTCACAAATTTTCTACATATGATCACACTCATAAATATATAATATAAACCAAACATGCTATATATGTAGATGTTTATGTATCTAAAGACATTACTTAATAGTACTTAATAGTGCTTACCTATATACAAATGTGTAACTTTATAATCTTTTTTACTCCATATTGTTTATTAAAATGTTTACCTATCAGTAACAGTATAATTTCATTTAAAATTTTTTATTTACTTTTTTAAACATTTATTTCTTTATTTTAGAGAGAAAGAACATGTGCACAAAAGTGAGCACAGGGGTGGGAAAGGGCAGAGAGAGACAGAGAAATCTTGAGTAGATTCCGCACTAAGCTCGGAGACAGCAGGGAGCTCAATCTCACAACCTTGAGATCAGGACCTGAGCCGAGACCAAAAGTCAGATGCTTAACTGACTGAGCCACCCAGACACCCCAGTTTACTTTCATTTTAAATGCTTGCATTACATTTACTTATAGGCATTTTATCAATATAACTGATGACTTTATGACTTAAGTTCTAATTTTCCTCACTCCTATGAAAATTTTGAGAAACATTTTATTTCATATACAGTTTTTTGGAGTTACTGTATCATTTTCTTAGACTATTCCTAAATTGAAATTCCCAGACTAAATAATATGGCTGTTAGTAAAGCATGAACAAAATTTTAAAGCCATTTCCACTCTTACCAGCAGTTAGAAACTTTAGAGATGTGGATTCTATCACAGGCAAACAAAAACTCAGATATTTTTTTCCTCTATCAAGTTCTTCCCAAAATGTATTTAAATTTTGAACTCTATTCTTTCCAAAGAACAACTGCAAATATTTCACATTTATAATTTCTCACTGACTGAATAAAATTGGTAATAATTTGTTTTCAAAGCTATATTAGATTATTTTCTATTGTGTTCTCTGATTAGACATCTAAAAGTCCCGTGTATTTCTATTCTGTTTCTCTAAGTGAATTTGGATATGGTTTAATTTTTAGACCTGCCTCAAGAAAATCAAACAAAAATGATCTTGACAATTGCTGACTTAGCATAGACCTTATCATCTTTGAAAATTAATTAAAATGCTTAATATTGGCTTTTCTTAGTTTAAATACTGACCGCTATCCTAAACAAACAGAGAGCCTGAAAGGCTGTATTTCACTTAGAAATGCTAAAGAAAATTGCATCCATAAAGTTGGATTTATTTAAAAGAGAAAAAAAGACAGATTTTGTATTCGTTCACTTAACTACTTTCTGAAGTACGTGGCTGTATTCTAATCTAGTACTATGTCACTCTCTCTCTTTTTGTCCTGGACCACGCAATTATTACTCCAGATCGCTACATGTCCTCAGAGCACTGGGAAGACTCCTAACACCTCGCTTTTCTGGCACAACATCACACGCAAGAGCTTATTAAGATTCTAGTATAGCAACAATGACTAACGTGCAGCCAAGGCCTGGAATTTACTTCCAACTCATTTAATTACAGAAATCAATGAACTCTTGGAACTGTACCAGGTGAGAGAAAATTAACCTAGCCCAAATGACATTTTGTTTGTGCCATCAAGATAGTTCAAGCAATCCTACTTCAAGAAACTATTATAATCTATAAGGTCCCAAGTTAGCAAAATGATGAGAATAAAAAAGTCTGAAATATTTGCTTTTGAATAGAATATGTGACCCTGGTTTGCAATTACATTAAGTCACAATGAAGCAAAAGACTTTTTTTTTAATTTTTTATTTTTTATAAACATATATTTTTATCCCCAGGGGTACAAGCAAAAGACTTTTGATCATGACTCACAGTAAGAAATATTATAATCTGTTATTCACCCACACATATTCCACAGTAACAATTAATAAGGGTTTTTGAAGAAGACCTTAAAAAAAGGATCGTGAAAAAAAAAATGCATCATGGGGGCGCCTGGGTGGCTCAGTGGGTTAAGCCGCTGCCTTCGGCTCAGGTCATGATCTCAGGGTCCTGGGATCGAGTCCCGCATCGGGCTCTCTGCTCGGCAGGGAGCCTGCTTCCTCCTCTCTCTCTCTCTGCCTGCCTCTCTGCCTACTTGTGATCTCTCTCTGTCAAATAAATAAATAAAATCTAAAAAAAAAAAAATTAAAAAAAAAAAAGCATCATGTAGCATAGTGTCTGGCATGTGGTAGATACTTCAGTAAGTACTAGCAATACTAAAATTATTCTAGAATCCAATCCAGAAATATGTTCTTATGTGTGATTTCACTGTAAGATATGAAGGGAAAAATTTTTAAATCAGCTAAAATATCTGAATGCCATACACTTAAAAATTAACTGAGAAGGAACAAAATAAGTGCATAATAGCTGGCAACTAAGTCCAAAAGGCTCCCAAATATTTAGAAAACAATGACAATGAGCTAGAATGGTATCATAAGAGTGTTTAGACTGAGTGGGACAACAAAAAGAACAGAAAAGAGAAGAGCCCTGGGGATTAGGAAAAGATCAAGAAGTAAAACATAGACTTGAGAATTTTCGAATAGCAGCAGTGAACACAGGAAAAAGAGAAGCACAAACGATTTTACATTCTGTTAATTAGCCTTCATGGTTTTCTTGGTGATAAAATAGAATAATGATGCCTTTTACCTCTTAAAATTTGTGACTCTTAAAATTTTTCAATGCTTAATATTAGGACATGAAACACTTTGCACAGAGTAATTTGTCAGTATTAAATATTAACATTACAGTTATTTCTTCTTATCTGTATATACATACTACAGTTAGAACACTCTAGTTATTTTGCTTATCTCTCAATTGTTAGGCACTGAAGATGTATTCCCCTTCATTGCTGCAAACACAGCATTTGCCAAAGCAATAGCATTTCTGTAGGTTACTCTTATCATTCAATATGAGCTAATTTCCTTAGAGATGAATGGAAATTGCCCTCCAATAGACAGTGTATGTCCAATAATTACCCTTCAGAGCCATACTGATTCATGTATTAAACCCTTCGTGGTAATTCTTCTCCAGACCTCCTCCCTCCTTTCACTCTCCCCTTCCTCCCTCCTTCCCTCTCTCTCTTTCTTTCTAACACCATTCTTTCTGTCACCTACATTACACATCTTGGATAATCTGTCATTAAGTAGGGTGCAGAGAACATGGGCATGGCAGGAGTCTTGTGCTCTCAAATAAAATAGAAATGATCAACTAAACCACAGACAGTGGCACATATGTGCTGTCCCAACATTATAATCACATATAAATCATTTTACTTTTTGATTTATTAAATGCATCTAAAATTTTTTTGATTCTATGCCCAATATTTTAGCATGCAGTTATTCAGCAGCAACATATTCACAGTCTAATGTATACTTAAAGTTTTTGGTACAAAGTTAAAAAAAGAAAAGGATAATATTGGTCTAAAAAATTTATTATCTGTACCATGTAGAGAAGGTATAGTTATTATGACATTTTTGACATCATATACTGAGATCAAATGAGGCCAAGGGATAGAATGGAAACAGAAATGCCAATCCAGGGTGTGGGTTAGGGGTTCAAGTAAATAATAGGTGCTTGAGCTCAATCTTGAAAGATATATAGAAGCTAGCCATGGTAACTGTATGAGTTTGCTAGGGTCTCCATAACTAAATACCATATATGGGGTGGCTGGAGGCTAGGCATCCAAGATCAAAGTGTCATCAGGTTTAAGTTTCTTCTGAGACCGCTCTACTTGACTTGCAGATGGCATTTTTCTCTTTATTGTCTTCACATGGTCTTTCTCTGTGAACTTACATCCCTGGTATCTCTCCAGTGTGACCAAATTTCCTCTTTTTATAAGGACATTGATCAGACTGGGATTTGAACTTGCCCTGATGGTTTCATTTTAATTTTATCACCTCTTTAAAAGCCTTATCTCCAAATACAATAATATCCTAAAGTATTGTAGGTTAGGGCTACAAAATGTGAATTTTGAAGAGACATAATTCAGCCCATAACAGTAACCCTGAGATTCAACTAGTCTTTAATTCATTCAAGTACAATCAGTTGTGCTTTAATGAGACATGTATATTCTAAAACATCATCATATTTTGCAAAATGAGTTTAATAGAGAATTCCAGGGAAAATGGCAGACTTAGGAGGGCCCTAAGTTCTACCCTGTCTCATGGATACAAGAAGATAATTCCTACACAGTGTAAAAACCCTGAAAACAACCTGAAGACCGGGAGAACAGATTCTTTCACAGCTAAAAGTAGAAAAGAGGCCATATTAAAAAGGATAGAAAGGGAGGAGATACAATTGGGAGACTAAGTGACCTGAGGGACTTCTTTGGAAGGGAGGTATGCAGCTGGTCTAGACAGAGGAGAGGAGCAGACCAGACACCAGGAACCCCAGGCATGGGGTACATGCACTAGGAAGACAAAATCCCATAACATTTGGCTCTGAAGATCAGAAGAACCTAATTTTGTGAGTTTTTACAATCAGTGGGGCTTAACACCTAAAACTTAAAAAAGATCAGTGAGCTCACCTCTGGAGAGCAAGGCAGTAGGAAACTGAGTCTCTCTCCTTAAAAGAAATAGCACAAACAGCCCTAGAGACACCACAGTGAAGTAGAAGTTTGAAAATACCTGGGGTATATGTGAAGATCTGTTTACTAATCTCAGAGCATGTGCTGGAGAGTCAGAGATCTTTGAGAGACTTCTCCAACAACAAAATAGCTGGTGGTCACCAATTCCCTTCCCCGGCCACCTGCTTAGACACATGGACACCTACAGGAACCAGAATAACAGGAACACTCTCCACCTGCCATGTTAACAGTGTGACCCACCCCTGCGAGCTTCTGGGGATTCACCTCCTACAACCCAGGCTAACCCTGGCAGGAATTTTCATAAGTGGCACCAGATCTCCTTGCCAGAAGACTGGTGGAACTATGCTGGCATAACACTCTATCTCCTACACACTCTGGCCCCATGTTCTTCAGCAGACTCAACCCCTCCATCACCTCCCGGACAGCTTCCCAGGCAGCTGCAGGTCACCTCCTGAGAGGACTAGAACAAACTTAGTTAACACGAGGAACCCCTCCACTCTGTTCTCCTGCAGACCCACCCTCAACAGGGATCCATTCAAAGTGGCACCACAAACATGGAGGGTCCAAGCAGCTCTGAAAGGGGCCAGCAACACTCCAAGGTGACTGCTGACCCAGGGAAAGAAGATAATCACATATACCAGTCTAACAGTGGCCCCAGCAGTGGGCTGGGGAAGATATCTGGTCTGAGTATAGGCCCTATCCACCAATGAAAGCTTCTGAGAGGACGACACAGGTAGAGTATCCTGCAATTAGGCACTGCTGTCTGATCTAACTCAACTCAAGCCTAAGGTGGACCCAGACTGGCCCACTAAACACAGGGACCAAATCCTGCCTGTAACAGGCAAAGAGAGCCATTGCTGACAACTGGATTAAAACCAAACATGGCTTAGCTGCGATAGTATGGCACACATACTACACAGAGGAGATAACCCTGAAGTGTCAGGTTCTAATGAAAAGGGGACATTTCACTGCAGGGCACTACAGGACCTCTTCTTCATAAAACCACTATTTTCAAGAGGAGGTAGACACCTGACTTTCCTAACACAGAGAAACAAACGCAAAGAGTTAGACCAAATGGGAAGACAAAAGAATATGTCCTAAATGAAAGAAAAGAACAGGACAAAATCACAACAAGAGTGCTAACCAAAATGGAGATAAGTCGGGGTGCCTGGGTGGCTCAGTGGGTTAAAGCCTCTGCCTTTGGCTCAGGTCATGATTCCAGGGTCCTGAGATCGAGCCCTGCATCGGG
Organism: Mustela lutreola; assembly: GCF_030435805.1. NCBI lineage: Eukaryota > Metazoa > Chordata > Mammalia > Carnivora > Mustelidae > Mustela > Mustela lutreola. The sequence goes on along the minus strand of NC_081300.1, from coordinate 29,397,535 downwards.
CTCTCTGCTCAGCAGGGAGTCTGCTTCCCCCTCTCTCTCTCTGCCTGGCTCTCTGCCTACTTGTGATCTCTGTCTGTCAAATAAATAAATAAAATCTTTTAAAAAAATGGAGATAAGTCTGATAGAAAATTTATAGTAATTATCAGAAAGATACTCATTAGACATGAGAATAAGAGCGGAGGACCTCAGTGGGACCATCAACCAAGAGACAGAAAAAAGGGAAAGAATCAGAGATGAAGAACTCAGTAAGTAAAATTAAAAATATGGTAGCCTGAGTAAGCAGTAGACTACAGGAAGCAGAAGAACAGATCAGCAACCTAGAGGAAGTGTAATGGAAAGAAATCACCCTAAACAGAAGAGGAAAAAAAAGAATAATAAAAAAAAATGAAAATAGATTAAGGGAGCTGAACAACAACATCAAGTGTAATAACATTCATAGTATAGAAATCACAAAAGGAGAAGAGAGAGACAAGGGGGCAGAAAACATATTTGAAGAAATAATAGTGGAAAAATTCCCAAATCTGGGGAAGGAAACAGATACCCAGATCCAGGAGGCACAGAGAGCCCACAACAAAATCAACCCGTGAAGGTCCAAACCAAGACACACTAATTAAACAGAAAAAGTAGGATAAAGAGAGAATTTTAAAAGCAGCAAGAGAAAAGAAAATCATTACATAAAGAGATACCTCATAAGGTTGATTTTTTAGCACAAATTTTGCAGACCAGAAGGAAGTGGCATGATATAGTCATGTGGTGGGGGGGATGGGGAAAAGGTAGCAGCCAAGAGTACTCTATCCAGTGAGGCTATAATTCAGAATAGAAACAGAGATAGTTTCTCAGACAAAAAAAAAAAAAAAAAAAAAAATTAAAGGAGTTCATGACCACTAAGCCAGCCCTACAAGAAATGTTAAAGGAGACTAAGTGAAAAGGAAAGAATGTAAGTAGGTGTAAAAAAAAAAAAAAAAAAGTTGGCAGCACAAGAGCAGTAAAATTAAGTATATCTGTAAAAAAAAACAGTCAAGAGACTCACAAAATAAAAGGATGTAAATTATTATGACATTATATACTTAAAGCACAGGGAGGAGAAAAGAATGAATTCAAATATAAGTGACTCTCAATATAGACTGTTATACGCATAAGATGTTATTTACAAACCTAATGGTAACCACAAATCAAAAACTGGTTAATAGATAAAGAAATAATAAAGAGAAAGGAATCCAAATATACCAATAAAGAAAGTCAGCAAACCACGAGAGAGCAAGAGAAGAAAGGAACAAAAAAGAACTACAAAACAACCAAAAAACAAGGAGCAAAATGGCAATAAGTACATACCCAACAATAATTACTTTGAATGTAAATGGACTAAACACTAATCAAAAGACACAGGGTAACAAAATAGATAAAAACCAAGCCTCATCTATATGCTGCCAACAAGACTTATTTCGACCTAAAGACACTCACACATTGAAAGTGAAGGAATGGAAAAGCATTTATCATGCAAATGGTGGGAAAAGAAAGTAAAGGTAGCAATACTTATATCAAACAAAATAGATTTTTAAACGAAGACTGTACTAAAAGACAAAGAAGGACATCATAGACTCATAAAGTGAACAATTCAACAGGAAGACATAACAATTATAAATATTTATGCACCCAACATGGGAGCACCCAAATACATAAAGCAGCTAATAGCGAACATAAAGGAAACAATCAATAATAATGTAATAATAGTTGTGGATTTTAACACCCCACTTATATCAATGGATAGATCATCTAAACAGAAAGTCAACAAGGAGACAGCTGGACCAGATGGATCTAACAGATATATTCAGTACTTCCCATCCTAAAACAGTAGAATACACATTCTTTTCAAGTACATATGGAACATTCTCCAGAATAGACTACATATTAGGCCTTAAAACAAATCTCAACAAATTTAAAATGACTGAAGTCATACCATGCATCTTTTCTAATCACAGCACCTAGGAGAAATCAACCACAAGAAAAAATCTGGAAGAACACAAATATATGGAACTTAAATAACATGCTATTACACAATGAATGAATGGGTCAACAAAAAATTAAAAAGGAAATAAAAAAGTAAATGGAAGCAAATAAAAATGAAAACACAATGGTGCAAAATCTTTACAATGCAAAAAGACCTGCCTTGAGAAGCAAGAGAAATCTCAAATAAACACATACCATACACCTAAGAGAGCTAGAAAAAGAAGGGGGGAAAAAAAAAAAACCAAACCAGTAGAAGAAAGTAAATAGGAACAGCAAAAAGATGTCCACTCCTACCGCTTTTTATTCAACATAGTACTGGAAGTCGTAGCCACCGCAATCAGACATGAAAAAGAAATAAAAGGAATCCAAATGTGTAAGGAAGAAATAAAACTTTCACTATTTGCAGGGGACATACCATACATAGAAAACTCTAAAGACTCCACCAAAAAACTACTAGACCTGATAAATGAACTCAATAACATTGCAGGATATAAAATCAATACATAGAAATCTGTTTCATTTCTGTAAGCTTATATAATGAAGTAGCAGACAGATTAAGAGAACAATCCCATTTACAACTGCACCAAAAATAATAAAATACCCAGGAATAAAGTTAACTAAGGAGGTGAAAGACTTCTAGTTTGAAAACTATAAAACACTAATGAAAGAAATTGAAAGTGACACAAGAAATGGAAATATATTCCATGTTCATAGACTGGAAGAAGAAATATTGCTAAAATGTCCGTATCACCAAAAGCAATCTACAGATTTCCCGCAATTCCTATCAAAAACCAACAGCATTTTTCACAGCACTAGAACAAACAATATAAAACTTTATGGAAACACCAAAGACCCCACATAGCCAAAGCAATCTTGAAAAAGGAGAATAAAATGGAGGTATCACAATATCAGATTTCAAAGCTGTAGTAATCAAACTAGTATAGTACTGGCACAAAAACAGACACACAGATCAACAAAACAGAAAAGAGAGCCCAGAAATTTACCCACGATTATACGGTAAACTAATCTTCAACAAAGTGGCAAGGATATGCCATAGGAAAAAGACAGTCTCTTCAACAAATGGTTTTGGGAAAACTGGACAGTTACATGCAAAAGAGTGGAGCTGTATCTCTTTCTTACATCACATACAGAAAAAAACTAAAAATGGATTAAATACCTAAGGAAGGGACTTGAAAACTTAAAAATCCCAGAAGAGATCACAGGCAGTAATTTCTCTAACATTGGCCATAGCAACATTTTTCTAGATACATCTCCTGAGGCAAGGGAAACAAAAGCAAAACTAAACTATTGGGACTACATCAAAATAAAAACTTCTGCACAGCAAAGAGAAAAATAAGCAAAACTAAAAGACATATTACTGAGAAGATATCTGCACATGATATATCCAATAAAGGATTGGTATCCAAAATATATAAAGAACTTATATAATTCAAACAATCCAATTAAAAATACAATCCAATTAAAAAATGGGCAGAAGACATGAACAGACATTTCTCCCGAAACATCCAGATGGCCAACAGACACATGAATACATGTTCAATATCACGCTTTACCAGGGAAATGCAAATCAAAAGAACAATGAGATAACACCTTACACCTGTGAGAATGGCTAAAATAAAAAAATGCAAGAAACAACAAGTTTTGGTGAAAATGTGGGAAAAACGGAATGCTTGTGCACTGTTGCTGAGAATGCAAACTGATGTAGCCACTCTGGAAAACAGTACAAAGCTTCTTCAAAAAATAGAAATAGAATTACCCTACAATCCAGAAATTCCACTACTGAGTATTTATCCAAAGAATATGAAAACACTAATTCAAAATGGTATATGCACCCTTATGTTTACTGCAGCACTATTTACAACAGCCAAATTATGGAAGCAACCCAAGTGTACATTCATAGATGAATGAATAAAGAAGAGGTGGTATTCATATACACAGAACATTATTCAACCATACAAAGAATATGATCTTGCCATTTGCAACAACATGGATGGATCTACAGGGTATAATGCTAAGTGAAAGTCAGTCAGAAAAAGACAAATACCATATAATTCCTCTTATATATGGAATTTAAGAATCAGAACGAACAAAGATCAAAGTACACAAAAAACCAGATTCTTAAGTATAGGGAACAAATTGATGGTTATCACAGTGGAGGTGGGTGGAAGGATGACTGAAATAATTAAATAGGATTAAGAGTACACTTATGATGAAGACTGAGTAATGTATAGAACTGTTGGATCACTACATTGTACACCTGACACTAATATAACACTGTATGTTATTTATACTGAAATTAAAATTTTTAAAAATTAAAATAAAATAAATAAATTTTAAAAGTAGGTGTAATAATAAAACACAATAGCTTATGGGGAAAATAGGGTTGGAACACGACCTTCAAGAACATTAACACTAACACATTAAAAAAAGAAAGAGGAACCTAGTAAAAATGGCAGAAGAGTTTGGCACATTTTAAATATTTAGAAAATACATAACTACTACAATAAATATTTCATCTTGAGAAAAATCTGAGGTATTGTAGACATGGATGCTTAAAAGGCTGTAGCTTATGAATTATTGTAAAGTAGTAGGAGGATGATTATCTGAAATAAGATAGAAGTTGTAACACCAGACGTGTATGAGTATGAAACATAACACAGAGAGAATTCAGATAGCTGGTAGATATGTGAGATGTGTGTATTTTGTGCATCACAACACCACTTGCTTCTTTTAGATATAGTTTTCTGTGTTTGCCTGATGTTTCTCAAGGACAACACTGCACATAAGCAAGCATGAAATTTATGCTTAAATTATTCTCTGGTTTATCAGTGTAGTGGAATAAATCTGTTTCAAAATAAGTATTATAGCCGAACTGACTACAACACCACAAATATTTTAAGCATCCCCAATGTTAGGAATTCTGCTGAGCTTAGAGGATAGAAAGGAATATAAAACACAACCTCTGCCTTCAAAGGGCTCACAGTCTAGTAAAAACAATAAGCCAGGAACAAATAAACTATTACACTAACACTTTAAAACTGTTAATATTCTGTTATTGTTGGAGCTAAGTGTGAATGTGGTTGGGGGCATGTAATTTGAGGAAAAGCTCTGGGAGGACATAACTGGGAGAAATCCACCACCTGGTTGTATTTCAGTTCTGCCACTTTCTTGCTTTGTGATCTTGGGCATGCTGTCAGTGTCTGTGCCTCACTTTTCCCATCCATTGTAACAGATGATAACGGTGTCACCTACTAAAGGACTCGGGGAAGAATAAAAGGAGTTATTCTATGTAGAATGCTTAGAAAAATGCTTGTTACCTACTGATTAAGGATTCAGTTAGTGGCCATTGTAATTATTCTCAGTAATATCATTACTATTATTAGAGTTGATCATTATCACTATTACTACTATGGATGAACTGGAAGGTCACACAGGGGAGTTGACATTCTTCCTGGAAACAATGGGAAACCAGCATAGGAATTTAAGCTGGGATATCATAACATTATGTTTTATAATAGAGCTTTGATAGTAGTCAGTAATACAGATAGAAGACAGGCAAAATGGGAGGTAAGTCTATCTCCTAACATAAGGACAGCTACAGGGCAATGAAGAAAAGAGAACATATAAGAAGACATGAGATGAAACCTCTAGGATTTATAATTGATTGATTATATGCTGACTTAGAGGGAAAAGTGATCTGCAATGAGTCCCATATTTCTGTTTAACTCAAAAGCTCACAAGACTAGGGATATCACAAGACTAGGGATATAGGTAGAAAAGACATTTGAAGAGGAAAACCACAAATTTAGTTTTGGGCTTACAAAAGTTGAAATGCCTGTATGACAACACAATGATTAGTTAAAAACAAAGATCTTTATTACATGAGAAAGTCCTGAGCTGGAGATCTGGAGATTATACACAGTATCAGTTGTGTATAAATATGTAGTACCAACACTATAGTTGTGAGGATGAGTACATTTCACTTGCATATGGACAGTGTGTTTGGCTTCATTTATCAGAAGCCTTTTGTTCCTAGATTCTATCACAAAATAATGTTAAGCTGCTTCCTTCTAACCTACCGATCAAGAAATAAAAGAAATTAAAAAAAGAAAGAAAAATGAATTCTACTGGGGATAGTTAAGACTATAAATATAAGACAGATGTATCTATAAATGTATTTTCTCCCACTTTCTCCAGTGCATCTTACTGGTATCAGTAAAACTGTAATACATAGTATTCTTCTGCATGCCAAGTAATGTCACCTTCATAAGGAGCTTCTGCTATTATCTCTACTTTAATGGTTTATTCTCAACTGGCTAAACCATTCTGAAGGCCCAGATCACATGCTCTCTCTCCCATTCAATTTCTTAAGGGTGGTCACCATTTTTTATGGTGTCTCCATTCTTGAATATATCTCAACCTTTATCTCTTGGGTACCTACTTTGGAAATATTTGTTATTAATTCATTAACAATAAGTTAATAAAAATTAATGAATGAATGAAAATTGATGACAGTTTTCCACTTGACATAGTATTAGAAAGGAATGTTAGAGATAGCAGTGAGGGAAACAAGCCAATATTTGGAAGTTATAACTTAGCAAAATTTTAATAAAAAGGTAGTTTTTACAAATGACTTTTCAAATAAAATAGTAGTTCCACAAAACTTTAAAGAAAAAGAGAAATAGAACCAGAAGTTTCTCAAAATGTGATAGCATGATTGTTAACCATTGGGAGAATTTTTTAAAAAATAACAATGACGGGGGGAGGAGTCAAGATGGCGGAGAAGTAGCAAGCTGAGACTGCTTCAGCTAGCCGGAGATCAGCTAGATAGCTTATCTAAAGATTGCAAACACCTGAAAATCCATCGGCAGATCAAAGAGAAGAAGAACAGCAATTCTGGAAACAGAAAAACAACCACTTTCTGAAAGGTAGGACCGGCGGAGAAGTGAATCCAAAGCGACGGGAAGATAGACCCCGGGGGGAGGGGCCGGCTCCCGGCAAGCAGCGGAGCAACCGTGCACAAAATCAGGACTTTTAAAAGTCTGTTCCGCTGAGGGACATCGCTCCAGAGGCTAAACCGGGGCGAACCCCACGCGGGGTCAGCATGGCCTCAGGTCCCGCAGGGTCACAGAAGGATCGGGGGTGTCTGAGTGTCGCAGAGCTTGCAGGTATTGGAACGGGAAAGCCGGCTACAGAGACAGAGCCGACAGTAAGCTCGCAGCTCGGTGTTACCTTGAACCGGTCGCAGGCTCGGTGAGCTCGGAGCGCGGCCGGAGGTCAGGCAGACGGGAGTAACTGGGCGCTGTTCTCTGGGGGCGCACTGAGGAGTGGGGCCCTGGGCTCTCGGCTCCTCCAGGCCGGAGACCAGGAGGCCGCCATTTGTATTCCCGTCCTCCGGAACTCTACGGAAAGCGCTCAGGGAACAAAAGCTCCTGAAAGCAAACCCGAGCGGATTACTCACCCCGGCCCCCGGTAAGGGCGGTGTAATTCCACCTGGGGCAAAGACACTTGAGAATCACTACACCAGGCCCCTCCCCCAGAAGATCAACAAGAAATCCAGCCGAGACCAAGTTCACCTACCAAGGAGTGCGGTTTCAATACCAAGGAGAGCAGCAGAATTCCAGAGGAGGAGAAAGCCAAACACGGAACTCATGGCTTTTTTCCTGTGATTTTTTTTTAGTCTTGCAGTTAATTTAATTTTTTCTTTTTCATTTTTTTTTTCTCGCCTTCGGGTAAAATTTTTTTTTTTTTTAACTGTTACCTTTTTCTTTTTTAACGATTTTTTACTAGTTTATCTAATATATATATTTTTTCTTTTTTACATTTTTCTTAGGTGTTTTCTTTTTTAAAAAATTCTTTTCTTTTCTTTTCTTTTTTTTTTCTTTTCTTTTTGTTTTTTTTTTTTCTTTCTTCCTTTTTGAACCTCTTTTTATCCCCTTTCTCCCCACTCACGATTTTGGATCTCTTCTAATTTGGTTAAAGCATATTTTCCTGGGGTTGTTGCCACCCTTTTAGTATTTTACTTGCCCCTTCATTCACTCTTATCTGGACAAAATGACAAGACATAAAAATTCAACACAAAAAAAAGAACAAGAGGCAGTACCGAAGGCTAGGGACCTAATCAATACAGACATCGGTAATATGTCAGATCTAGAGTTCAGAATGACAATTCTCAAGGTTCTAGCCGGGCTCGAAAAAGGCATGGAAGATATTAGAGAAACCCTCTCAAGAGATATAAAAGCCCTTTCTGGAGAAATAAAAGAACTAAAATCTAACCAAGGTGAAATCAAAAAAGCTATTAATGAGGTGCAATCAAAAATGGAGGCTCTCACTGCTAGGATAAATGAAGCAGAAGAAAGAATTAGTGATATAGAAGACCAAATGACAGAGAATAAAGAAGCTGAGCAAAAGAGGGACAAACAGCTACTGGACCACGAGGGGAGAATTCGAGAGATAAGTGACACCATAAGACGAAACAACATTAGAATAATTGGGATTCCAGAAGAAGAAGAAAGTGAGAGGGGAGCAGAAGGTATACTGGAGAGAATTATTGGGGAGAATTTCCCCAATATGGCAAAGGGAACAAGCATCAAAATTCAGGAGGTTCAGAGAATGCCCCTCAAAATCAATAAGAATAGGCCCACACCCCGTCACCTAATAGTAAAATTTACAAGTCTCAATGACAAAGAGAAAATCCTGAAAGCAGCCCGGGAAAAGAAGTCTGTAACATACAATGGTAAAAATATTAGATTGGCAGCTGACTTATCCACAGAGACCTGGCAGGCCAGAAAGAGCTGGCATGATATTTTCAGAGCACTAAATGAGAAAAACATGCAGCCAAGAATACTATATCCAGATAGGCTATCATTGAAAATAGAAGGAGAGATTAAAAGCTTCCAGGACAAACAACAACTGAAATAATTTGCAAACACCAAACCAGCTCTACAGGAAATATTGAAAGGGGTCCTCTAAGCAAAGAGAGAGCCTACAAGTGGTAGATCAGAAAGGAACAGAGACCATATACAGTAACAGTCACCTTACAGGCAATACAATGGCACTAAATTCATATCTCTCAATAGTTACCCTGAATGTGAATGGGCTAAATGCCCCTGTCAAAAGACACAGGGTATCAGAATGGATAAAAAAACAAAACCCATCTATATGTTGCCTCCAAGAAACACATTTTAAGCCCGAAGACACCTCCAGATTTAAAGTGAGGGGGTGGAAAAGAATTTACCATGCTAATGGACATCAGAAGAAAGCAGGAGTGGCAATCCTTATATCAGATCAATTAGATTTTAAGCCAAAGACTATAATAAGAGATGAGGAAGGACACTATATCATACTCAAAGGGTCTGTCCAACAAGAAGATTTAACAATTTTAAATATCTATGCCCCCAATGTGGGAGCAGCCAACTATATAAACCAATTAATAACAAAATCAAAGAAACACATCAACAATAATACAATAATAGTAGGGGACTTTAACACTCCCCTGACTGAAATGGACAGATCATCCAAGCAAAAGATCAGCAAGGAAATAAAGGCCTTAAACGACACACTGGACCAGATGGACATCACAGATATATTCAGAACATTTCATCCCAAAGCAACAGAATACACATTCTTCTCTAGTGCACATGGAACATTCTCCAGAATAGATCACATCCTCGGTCCTAAATCAGGACTCAACCGGTATCAAAAGATTGGGATCATTCCCTGCATATTTTCAGACCACAATGCTCTAAAGCTAGAACTCAACCACAAAAGGAAGTTTGGAAAGAACCCAAATACATGGAGACTAAACAGTATCCTTCTAAAGAATGAATGGGTCAACCGGGAAATTAAAGAAGAATTGAAAAAAATCATGGAAACAAATGATAATGAAAATACAACGGTTCAAAATCTGTGGGACACAACAAAGGCAGTCCTGAGAGGAAAATATATAGCGGTACAAGCCTTTCTCAAGAAACAAGAAAGGTCTCAGGTACACAACCTAACCCTACACCTAAAGGAGCTGGAGAAAGAACAAGAAAGAAACCCTAAGCCCAGCAGGAGAAGAGAAATCATAAAGATCAGAGCAGAAATCAATGAAATAGAAACCAAAAAAACAATAGAACAAATCAACGAAACTAGGAGCTGGTTCTTTGAAAGAATTAATAAAATTGATAAACCCCTGGCCCGACTTATCAAAAAGAAAAGAGAAAGGACCCAAATAAATAAAATCATGAATGAAAGAGGAGAGATCACAACTAACACCAAAGAAATACAAACTATTATAAGAACATACTATGAGCAACTCTACGGCAATAAATTTGACAATCTGGAAGAAATGGATGCATTCCTAGAAACATATAAACTACCACAACTGAACCAGGAAGAAATAGAAAGCCTGAACAGACCCATAACCAGTAAGGAGATTGAAACAGTCATTAAAAATCTCCAAACAAACAAAAGCCCAGGGCCAGACGGCTTCCCGGGGGAATTCTACCAAACATTTAAAGAAGAACTAATTCCTATTCTCCTGAAACTGTTCCAAAAAATAGAAATGGAAGGAAAACTTCCAAACTCATTTTATGAGGCCAGCATCACCTTGATCCCAAAACCAGACAAGGATCCCACCAAAAAAGAGAGCTATAGACCGATATCCTTGATGAACACAGATGCGAAAATATTCAACAAAATACTAGCCAATAGGATTCAACAGTACATTAAAAAGATTATTCACCACGACCAAGTGGGATTTATTCCAGGGCTGCAAGGTTGGTTCAACATCCGCAAATCAGTCAATGTGATACAACACATCAATAAAAGAAAGAACAAGAACCATATGATACTCTCAATAGATGCTGAAAAAGCATTTGACAAAGTACAACATCCCTTCCTGATCAAAACTCTTCAAAGTGTAGGGATAGAGGGCACATACCTCAATATCATCAAAGCCATCTATGAAAAACCCACCGCAAATATCATTCTCAATGGAGAAAAACTGAAAGCTTTTCCTCTAAGGTCAGGAACACGGCAGGGATGTCCATTATCACCACTGCTATTCAACATCGTACTAGAGGTCCTAGCCTCAGCAATCAGACAACAAAAGGAAATTAAAGGCATCCAAATCGGCAAAGAAGAAGTCAAATTATCACTCTTCGCAGATGATATGATACTATATGTGGAAAACCCAAAAGACTCCACTCCAAAACTGCTAGAATTTATACAGGAATTCAGTAAAGTGTCAGGATATAAAATCAATGCACAGAAATCAGTTGCATTTCTCTACACCAACAGCAAGACAGAAGAAAGAGATATTAAGGAGTCAATCCCATTTACAATTGCATCCAAAACCATAAGATACCTAGGAATAAACCTAACCAAAGAGACACAGAATCTATACTCAGAAAACTATAAAGTACTCATGAAAGAAATTGAGGAAGACACAAAGAAATGGAAAAATGTTCCATGCTCCTGGATTGGAAAAATAAATATTGTGAAAATGTCTATGCTACCTAAAGCAATGTACACATTTAATGCAATTCCTATCAAAGTACCATCCATCTTTTTCAAAGAAATGGAACAAATAATGCTAAAATTTATATGGAACCAGAAAAGACCTCGAATAGCCAAAGGGATATTGAAAAAGAAAGCCAACGTTGGTGGCATCACAATTCCGGACTTCAAGCTCTATTACAAAGCTGTCATCATCAAGACAGCATGGTACTGGCACAAAAACAGACACATAGATCAATGGAACAGAATAGAGAGCCCAGAAACAGACCCTCAAATCTATGGTCAACTAATCTTCGACAAAGCAGGAAAGAATGTCCAATGGAAAAAAGACAGCCTTTTCAATAAATGGTGCTGGGAAAATTGGACAGCCACATGCAGAAAAATGAAATTGGACCATTTCCTTACACCACACACAAAAATAGACTCAAAATGGATGAAGGACCTCAATGTACGAAAGAAATCCATCAAAATCCTTGAGGAGAACACGGGCAGCAACCTCTTCGACCTCTGCCGCAGCAACATCTTCCTAGGAACAACGCAAAAGGCAAGGGAAGCAAGGGAAAAAATGAACTACTGGGATTTCATCAAGATCAAAAGCTTTTGCACAGCAAAGGAAACAGTTAACAAAATCAAAAGACAACTGACAGAATGGGAGAAGATATTTGCAAACGACATATCAGATAAAGGACTAGTGTCCAGAATCTATAAAGAACTTAGCAAACTCAACACCCAAAGAACAAATAATCCAATCAAGAAATGGGCAGAGGACATGAACAGACATTTCTGCAAAGAAGACATCCAGATGGCGAACAGACACATGAAAAAGTGCTCCATATCACTCGGCATCAGGGAAATACAAATCAAAACCACAATGAGATATCACCTCACACCAGTTAGAATGGCTAAAATCAACAAGTCAGGAAATGACAGATGCTGGCGAGGATGCGGAGAAAGGGGAACCCTCCTACACTGTTGGTGGGAATCCAAGCTGGTGCAGCCACTCTGGAAAACAGCATGGAGGTTCCTCAAAATGTTGAAAATAGAACTGCCCTATGACCCAGCAATTGCACTATTGGGTATTTACCCTAAAGATACAAATGTAGTGATCCAAAGGGGCACATGCACCCGAATGTTTATAGCAGCAATGTCCACAATAGCCAAACTATGGAAAGAACCTAGATGTCCATCAACAGATGAATGGATCAAGAAGATGTGGTATATATACACAATGAAATACTATGCAGCCATCAAAAGAAATGAAATCTTGCCATTTGCGACAACATGGATGGAACTAGAGCGTATCATGCTTAGCGAAATAAGTCAAGCAGAGAAAGACAACTATCATATGATCTCCCTGATATGAGGAAGTGGTGATGCAACATGGAGGCTTAAGTGGGTAGAAGAAGAATAAATGAAACAAGATGGGATTGGGAGGGAGACAAACCATAAGTGACTCTTAATCTCACAAAACAAACTGAGGGTTGCCGAGGGGAGGGGGTTTGGGAGAAGGGGTTGGGATTATGGACATTGGGGAGGGCATGTGATTTGGTGAGTGCTGTGAAGTGTGTAAACCTGGTGATTCACAGACCTGTACCCCTGGGGATAAAAATATATGTTTATAAAAAATAAAAAAATTATAAAAAAAAAAATAACAATGACAAAGACTTTTAATAAATATTTGATTGATTGATTTTTTTAAAATTGCTGAGCTTAAAATACATCAGTTGGAAAAACAAAACAAAAACACAAAGATATCTGCTGTCCAGGTAGAAGAATACAATCTTGTTCTAGGAATCACAGAATTTCCTACTGGATTTAGTTTGTGGTGCAGGAAGAAGAAAAAAAAAAGAGAGAGAGAGAAAGAGAGTGTCCTGGATAACTGAGATTTTTGGCCATACCTGGTTGCCTTTCAGTTGATATGGGAAAAATTGGAGGAATCTCAAATTTTGGAATGAAAGAGCTAAATTTTAGGCATGTTGTGTTTAATATCAATAAATATGCAAATGAAGATGTCTAATAAGTGGTTAGCTATATACTATACCATACCATGGGCAGGATGACAGGAACATCTATCAAATGTACAAACCATTGTTTATAACTTAGATCAGTAAAAGATTTTTGGTGGAGAAATGTTTAACCATGACCTAATGTAGAATTGCTAGGGCATGGCCATAATAAAAACCTGATTCAATATTTGTTTCCTTAATATGTTCTCTGTAGACATTACAAAACCACTCTATATCACTATTAGTCCAGTCTGAGCATGGCATTGGCTATTATATGGGCTTCGTATTCAGAAACAGACTGAGCTATTTTTGATACATTTTGAAGTTAGGGGCATTTTACACAGTATTTGAAGCCCTGAGACTATAAAACGAAGGATAGATAGTGTATGAGGATACAAAATGTAAAGCAACAAGAACAGAGGCCTGGAGCGTTCTGCTTTAAGAAATCTGGAGCAGGGACGCCTGGGTGGCTCAGTTGGTTAAGCAGCTGCCTTCAGCTCAGGTCATGATCCCAGGGTCCTGGGATCGAGTCCCACATCAGGCTCCTTGCTCGGCAGGGAGCCTGCTTCTCCCTCTGCCTCTCTGTCTGCCTGTGCTTACTCACTCTTCTCTCCCTCTATCTCTGACAAATAAAAAAAAAAAAAAATCTGGAGCAGCGGAGGAATGAGTAAAAATAACTAAGAAGTGACTGAGGTAAAAACAAACACAAACAAAAAATACCAAGTGAGTGTGGACTTCTGAAATCCAAGTGAAGAAAGTAAAAAGAAAGAAATCAGTGGTCGCATTATGAGTTAAGTGCGGATTAAGAGCTGATCCTGAATTTAGCAATGTGGTAATAACTGGTAACTATGAAATGCTATTGCCACAGTGGCCACTGCCATGGTAGGGATGAGAGTCTGTGGGGGAAAAAATTAATAAGTAATTGGAAAGAAGATTTGAAGAAAGTGAGATAAATAACTTTTCCAAGGAGTTTTGCTATGTAAGGGTAATAAGCCAGTTAGTGAAGTACAGTCAAAAGAATGTTTTTATTATCGTTTATGAAATTAAGTGGAATTACAGTATCTTATTTGTCTTCTATGTGTTTGGGATAAAAGCATGGATTATAGAAAAGATTATCATCTCTTAATATGAGACATTTATTTGTTTCTATAAACTGTTCCTGACATTGTATATGAAATGTAAGTAAACACTGCAATCCACAGACATATACTGCATAATTGCATAATGCAACTGCATAATTGTTAAGCAGATTAGCACTACTATCACTAAGTCTGATCCTGAGAGGATCCTTAGAAATCTGGAAAAGTTAACTGACTACTCTTTGGTACAGGTTCTATCAATAAAGCTACTTCATAGTGTTGTTATAAAATTTACAAGACAATGAGCCAAAGGCTTTTATTGTAATGTGTGGAAATTCATTATCAATTAATAAATCTTACAATCATTCCTGTTTTAAAATTGATAAAACTAAGAATTTTTCTACAGGACTTTTAGTTCACATATGTAACATGTGGATTCACTGGGTATTAATACTTTATGTATGTGTCTGTGTGTGTTCTTGAAATCTATTATTAATGGATATTTTTAGCTTCAATTTTAAACTTCTTCGCCCATATTTCATATAAAAAATCCATCATTAGTGGGGCACCTGGGTGGCTCAGTGGGTTAAAGCTTCTGCTTCTGCTTTCGGCTCAGGTCAGGGTCCTGGGATCGAGCCCCGCATCGGGCTCTCTGCTCAGCAGGGAACCTGCTTCCTCCTCTCTCTCTGTCTGCCTCTCTGCCTACTTTTAAAAAAAAAAGAAAAAAAAAAAAAAAGAAAAAATCCATCATTAGAAATACAAAGGACTTTCCTCAAACTTCTAAAAGTTATCTATCAAGATACCATAGAAAATTTTATTCCTAAATTTAGACCATTTAAAGCATTTTCTTTAAAATGAGAAACACTAAAAGATGTTTACCAGTATTACTGATCATATTCAATGTGCAATGTTTTAGCCAATGTAACATAACAAGAAAATAGGTAAAAGTTATAAGGATATAAGAAACCAAATTGCCATCATTTTCAAATGACCTAGCATCATCTAGGAGAGTCATTAAAATTTTAGATTCCTGAATGACAATTCTAGATATTCTCCATCAGTAAGTTTGAATTTCTCAGTCACAATTTCTACTGATTTGTTTCCTGTGTATGGCCATATTTTGTTAAAGAAACAAAAATGCAACAAGCATGCCTTGTTATTTTTTTGTTGAAAACCTGGACATTTTGATTAATATAATGTGGAAATGTTGGAAATTAGATTCTTTCTCCTAAGATTTGTTGTTTGTACTTATTGTAGTTTGTCTAGTGCCTTTTCTGAACATATTCTATAAGGTTTGTATTCTTTGTTGTATGTAGTCTCTGAAGTCTGTTCTATAGGCTTAGTGGTTAATTAATGATTAGACAAACATTTCTTTAAATGACTAGAACCAAAAACAAAAAACCAAAAACCAATAAACAACGACAAAAAAAGTGAAAATTCCAATCTTTACCAATGGGCTCTGTGTCTGTGTTTGGGGCATGTCTTCAACTATCAGCAACTCAATTGACAACTCTACCTTAGCTTTTGCTTCCTGCTTCCTTTGAGCAGCAAGGTTGGCAGGAAGTAAGATCTTAAGGCCTTCTCACATCTTTCCTGAGTACACATATAGCCCTGAACATCTGTATGCCCTTCTCAATTCCCAGGAATGTGTTGGGACCTCTGAAAGTCCTTAAGAATTTACTTCATTCCCAGCCTTTCTTCTCAAACTTTTTGGTTAATCTATTGTTTGCTCCAAATGTCATCTATTGCATCAGGCAGCAGCAACCTAAAACATTAGCTTATAAATGTCTTCGATATATCTACAACCTCACATTTACTGCAGCATTATTTACAACAGCCAAGATTTGTTAAAAACCTAAATATCCATCAATAGATGAATGGATAAAGAGGATGTAAGATATTATTCAGTCATAATAAAGAAGAAAATACTGACATTTGTGACAATATGGATGGATCCTAAGGGCATTATGCAAGTGAAATAAGTCAGACAGAGAAAGAAATACTGTATGATCTTGCTTAAATTTAGAATCTAAACAACAAAAACAGACACAGAACAGATTGGTGGTTGATAGACACGGGAGTCGGGGTAAAGAATGGAAGAAATGGGTGACAGTGGTCAAAGGTACAAATTTCTAGTTATCAGATAAATAATTTCTGAAATGTAGTATACTACATGGTGACTATTAAAAAATAAAAGCAATTTTAAAATAAGAGAAAGGAAGGAAATACAACCATATGTTAATGCTATGGGCTGAACTGTGTCTTCCTTAAATACATATGTTGAAACATATATATATCCTGGTACCTCAGAATATGACTATGTTTGTAGACAACATCTTTAAAGAGGCAATTAAGGTAGAATTAGATCACAAAGAAAGGCCTTAAATCCAGAGAAGAGAAAATTAGATGAGCAACACACAGAAAGATGACTTGCACATCATAGGGAGAAGACAGCCATCTATGAGGTCAGGAGAGAAGTCTTGTGAGACTCTAACCTACTGACACCTTTATCACAGACTTCCAGCCTCTAGAATTGTGAGCAAATAAATTTCTGTTGTTTAAGCAACCCAGACTGTGGCATGTTGTTATGGTAGCTCTAGAAAACTAATAATAATGATTTGATTTGGTTTCAAAACACAGTAAGAAACAAAATGAAAACATGCATTTGTTAAGACACAGGAGTTTAAATGCCAGCTCTGCCACTGAACATTCTCAACTTCAAATCCCTAATTTTGTAAATGAGAATTAAAAAGCTATTTTACTACAATATTTCAAGAAAATTATTTTCTGATGTGCTAGATGTTCTGTGTATCATAAGTGATGTGGTAGTACTTAATAGTTCTGGCAATAATGGTAGCGTTGGTAGTAGCATGGCTAAGAAAAGTGTTTATAAAAATTATGTATTTATGTATTTTCCAACTTTCCTACACTAACCATGCTTAACTTTTCTAATCAGGGAAAAGAAGCCAATGAATGCAATTTTAAAATATATTACTTTTAAGGATATTAGAAAAGGGACCCTTTGTGGCTCAGTTGGTTAATCGTCTACCTTTGTCTAAGGTCATGATCCCAGAGTCTTGGGATCAAGCCCCACACTGGGTTTCTTGTTCAGTAGGAACATGTTTCTCCCCCTGCTTGCTTGTGTGCTCTCACTCTCTCTGACAAATAAACAAATACAATTAAAAAAAAAATTAGTCAAATTCTTTTTAATCATTTGTGAAGTGTTATATATTGAAACATATCAGTCAATGGCCACAAGAAATGGAACCGTACTCAAACAAGTTAGCAATAAGGAAAAGCACACGCAAGAAGAGTTTTGAGCATCTTGGTAAAAGAGAGTTGGGAGGGGCTCATTACAGGATGGAACATGTGCAAGGTGATTTTAGAAGGACTGCTGTGAAGCAGTGATTAGTTCTGGATTGGACACTGTCAGGAAGCACAGACAATTCTGTGATTGGGTATCTTGGTACCCTGAAGCCACAGGTGGGAGGATTACTATATAACCAGAGTTGTTACTGATAAAAGAATACTAGTCACTCATGTTAGATGTGTGTGTGTGGGGTGAGGGGGTGTTCAGTTATTTTTGTGCTCCATGATATCCTTTGATCTAGTGTCATCATAGAGTCTCTGTTTCATGTTCCTCCAGGGTCACACATGGCTCTGTCTCAGTATTGTTTATATTCTGTGAAAGTTTTTGTTTTGTCCATGCTCAGTTCTAAACACCCCAGACTGGCTCTCAGTTTTTAGCTACCAGCTGCCAGAGATTTTCTTTTTGTTTTGTTTTGAATCTATCATTCTTATAGTCTGGAGACTGCTGATAGGGATGCCCCAGAAGGAGTTACAGCACCACATTCTCAATCCCTCAGTTCTTCTTTGTAGCCAATTTTCTGTAACAAATAGACCTCCTTGCTTAGCAAACACATTTCTGCATAATTGGTTCTCAGACACAGTTTTTGAGTAAATAAGACTATGATATTAAAATTTTCTTAATCAAAAATAAGATAGGAAAAAAAAAAGGTTTTCCCTTTGTAATTCATTGCATTCTCTATGAGGAATTCATTCCTAGTCCTTTAGAGCCTAAAACCCAGTCCCTCCAAAAGTAGGGGTTACAGGTAAAGTTCAAATTAGGTGTTATTTCTTGGACCACATGAGAGTGATTTAGCACGTGAGGCAAACCTAAATCCTAACAAGTAAATGACTTTCAAATAAAATGCAATGAATGTTTTGTTTGCAGGGGAGAGGTTCTAGAACTTGCCAATCTCTCCAGTGCTCATCACTTGCTCTGCAGGCTGCATATGCCAGGAGAAGCTTGGAGAGAAGTGAAAGGGAATTTCATGACCTTGTCTAACTGCTTTTGAGTAGAGCACATAGCTGCCCTAAAGAGATCTCCCATGCTTATGTGTTGAGGTGCAGGTGGGAAATGAGAGACAAAAGGACCTTTTGAAAGGGGGTGCTTTAAGCTATTTTCTCATGGCAAGAGATGAAGTTTTCCCAATTCCTACTTATTCTAATGGTGGCCTGGGATCCAGCAAAGCCTAAAAAATTAAAAGGACTCTCACAAGGCCTTATGGGAAAAAAGCAGGTAATGAACAGAGGCAATTTTTAAAAGTCACAATCAGAGGAGAGAGATATAGAACTTGCAATTATGTGCTAGAGAAAGTTGAACTGTGAAGGGCCTGAATTCACAGGAGGGATGTACACAGCTAAGGACCCCACTAATGAATTCAAAAGGCTGTTCTTGCTTCGAAAATGTCAAAGAATAAGAATGAGTTAAATCTTACAAGGGAAAACACAAAAAAACCTCAGTGATTAATGACGGCAAGGATTTTTTTGAGTCATTTAGATATTGATTTAGATGACTTTTTTATTGGATTAAAAAAACATAAATGCTTGCTTCTAGGGTTAATAGATTTGGGTTAAAAATCCCTATGACAGTTCTGTAAATCAAATAATTGCTTAATCTCTAAGGTAAAGAATTAAAACCCTTGGATAGACTGAGAAGGACTGACCTCAGTGAAGGGCAGCCAATGCACAAAGAGTGATTACACTGAGGAAAAGAGAACGTGAAGTAAGGTATTTGTATAGAGCAATACAGAAATAAGACAGTGACATTTTGTGCCTTTTGAAAGCACTGGCTCCTTGAAATCCCAAATGCTTAGAATATGCTACCTCAAGTAAGATATAAGTAGCAAGCTCCAGAGTTCTTAAGAATTTCAGGGTAAATTTCAGAGGACCAATTCCATTCTTAAAAATGATTCATTAAGTTAAAATTAATCTCTTTATTCTTAAGCACTGTTGTTCCCACGAAGGACCAAGATAGAGAAGTTAAACAACATGAAGATGCCTAACCATTCTTCCAGAAAACCTTGAGCTTTATTTTCCAGAGTTCCCAGCTATTCCTTTCTGCTCTATTTACCTCATCTCTGGGGAAACTTCCCCAAATACCTCAGGTACACAGCTACCTATAAGAAATAGTCCCTCTCCACTATTAAGTTGTGCCTTGGGGAAATGCTATGCTTAAAGACATTCACATTGAGGTATGACTGATCAAAATAGGTGCAAACAGTATCCAACAAGTGGAAAAGCTTTGTAAGTCTGAAGAATAGAGCTTTAATAGCAGGTTTCAGATAGAAACCATTAGTTAGGACTGATTTTGTGGTACCAGTGTCTGAAATCCCACTGGCATTTACAGGTTCTCTTGTCCTCCATGAAGGACTAGCTCCCTTCCCAGTTCCTGAGAGGCCCATTTTAAATTTGAAAGGGTAAGTGAGTTCAACCTTAACAGTCCATCAAGGCATGTTTACAGATTTAAAAACTTTCCCTGGTTAAGAATAAGGTCCCAGGAACTGAAGACTATTGGATGCAAAGCAGGTCTAGGCACAATTAGGGAAGAGAAAATTGGAAAATTAGGCAAAATGGTAATAGAACTCAGCGTGACACTACTGATTACTGATAAATCTAAAACAGGAGGGAAGGAGCTGAAAAGGGAAACTGCTGGGAAGTGACAAAGCAGCTGGTTTTGACAAAAATGACTCAATCCAACAAGCCAACTCTACTGCCTCCAATTTGAAATCTCCAGCCACAGCCCAGAGAGTGATTTAGTAAGGAGAAAGATGCCCAACTGCACTTGCAGGGTGCCTGGAGACCAAAAGGGTGGATGATAAGATCAGTTTGTATCCAGTGTTCCAAAAGTCACAGGCAAGTTAGGGGCCAAGATAAGGGCAGATTTGAAAGCTGAAAGGAGATATGGTACCTAACCAGTTGGCATCACAGTGATGTGCAGAGACAACATTCTTTTTGTCTCTTCCCTTCAGATCGGAGATTGAGACCAATGGCCTTTATGTTTTTCCTGAGGTAGTATCACTGTTGCTCCTGTGATCTTTGAGTGGGGCTGATGCTGGAGATACAAATGAACAAACGGAATTCTTGGTTATTGGAGGACGAGAAAGACAGAAGAGTCCCTGAACCTCACTGGCAGTAACTAAAAATGCAAACAGCATACTAAATTCAATTCCATAAGTATTTCTGAGTGCCTACCTAGAGCCAGCCACCATCCTAGCGATATAAAGATGGGAAAGGAAAAAATCAGAAAAACTGACATATGGTTGACTCCTTCTCTTTCAATCTAATACAGACTTTCAGAGTAGATTTAAATAGAGAATTATAGGAGGACACAAGGATGGGCTACTTCTGAGGAATGAGGATGAAGAAGAGTTTCAGGAGAGTGACTAAAAAGATGACAATGACGTAAGCCTCATCATGCTCTCATTTTTTCAGAAGAGTTCCATTACTACCTACAGTTCTCATCCTATCCCCCCTCTCCTTCTTTTATTAAAAAAAACAAAAAACAAAAAACAAAACAACAACAACAAAAAAAACTTACTGACTTAAAGAGGGTGCACATTATGAATAAAGGATATTCTATGGAATCTTCTAATTGGTGTCATTCCTCTTCATTTTGTATCTAACAGAAGGAAAAATAAGAAATTTAATATCTGCCTATTTTATTTAATCTAAAGAAGGCATTTTATACCAAAAATGCATCTAAAGATTCTTCAATTCTACAAAAACTGTGCCTTTGGGTAAAGCAACTGTGATTTTGAAAGGATCTTAATGATTATCACAACCCTGGACTTCAGAGGCAGTGTTTTCTGAAAACAAAAGCAAACAAATAAATAAATAAAAGGAAAACCTAGCAGAGAGCCTCTAAACTGCTGCTCAGCATGCTCAGCCTGCTTACCTAGCCAAGCATTCCTTGGATCAGGCCCCCTATTGGTTTTATTTAACAAGAGAAGTACTTCTATTCAGTTTGGCATGCCTTTAGTGATTGTTGGTTTAAGGGGAATTCAACAGAACCAGCAGGACAGACTGCTCACAGTTCTGACTCAATGTTCTAAGATTAAAGAGTTAATACTGAAGAAACAACATCTTCAGAAAAAAATCTGCTGTGTCTATACAAATTGACAGCTGTATATGTCTTCCTTTTTTTAAACTGCTTCCTTTAAAGGGAAAATGATTATGGACATCAGGAAGGACTTTGTTTATAATAAAAGCATTTAATTTATAGAAAAGAGTATATATACATTTTTAAAGCTAGATCATTTTTTATTTGAAATATAGCAAAACTAATTATACCATAATTGAAATAACTAAGCATTTAAAAAATGCAGGTTTTTTACAGTTCTCCTTTAATATTCCCCTTTCTTTTAGATACTCCATGTAATTCTAATCATCCCATTTACCTCACTGATGAATGAGGGACCCTCCAACCAAAACATCATGAGATGACTGAACACATGGCACCCAACAATGGCCAGATGAGAATGGAAGCAGTGTATTAGTCACGTATATTCATTCACAGCCTGAGAGGAGCACACTGCACTCTCTCTACAGGACCACAGGGGGTGGGAAGATGAAGTGACTTGAAACACTTATTCACTCAGAAATTCAGTGAACCAGCAGGGACTGTGGTATTCAGACTCTGCAGCCATCAGAGGGTGTAGTGCAGCTGGGCTAGCTGACAGCTGGATAAAGTCTTTTTCACTGGGTGGAGGTGATACCAGGTAAGAGCAGGGAAACTAACTCATGGCTAAGAGTTTTGTGACCCCACGAAACCCCAAAATGTCAAGACAAAACATGGAATTTTTAAGTTTTGCCATACACACTACCGCATGCGTCCTTTGGCTACTCAACAGTTCTCAGGCACTGTACATTCTAAGCTTGACCTTCCAAGAGAATGTGACATGCTCTGACATCAGAGTTTTATCACTTGTTAAACTAAATTCTCCTTCATTTTCTTAATTAATCTTCATTTAATTAAAAAATTAATTCTCATGAAGGTACTAGTTTGCTATCCTACCTGTGCAATTCATAATGGAACAACCTGTAGTGCTTTAAAAAATACACATATTCTGGCATTACCACACCAAAAATTCTAATAGGTTTGATGTAGTACCCACAGTTGTGTTTCAACAATACAGCCCTAACCCCTCTTATACTAAATGATAGATACTACAGGCAGAAATTCAGCAAACACATAGTTGAACCTACCATCGGTCAACTGGATCTAACTGATATTTAGAGAATACTTTATCAAACTGAATACACCATTTGCCTCAAGCTTAAATGGAAGATTTGCCAATATAGACCACATTCAGGGCAACAAAACATACCAAAACCATTTTAAAAGAATACACATTATACAAAATATGTTCTCACACTGCAGTGGAATTAAACTGTAGTTGATAACAGAAAGAGGAGTGAAAAAATCTCCAAGTATTTGGGGGTTAAACAACACATTTCCAAATGATGCAGAGGTAAAAGAAGTCCTAAGATAAATTTAAATATATTCTGAACTAAACAAAAATGAAAGTATACCTTACCAAAAAGTGGGAGATGTAATGAAAGTGGTGCTTAGAAGGAAATTAGCACTGAGTTGCAAGGAAAAAATACTCTTAAATCAATAACTAAGATTCCACCTTAGGAAACTAAAGGAATGAAAGTAATTTAAGTCTAAAGAAAACAGAAGAAAATAACAAAAAATAGAGTAGAAATCAGTAGATATTAGTAGAGAAAAATCAGTGAAACAAAAGTTGGTTCTTGAAAAAGAGAAATGAAATCTATAAACTTCTAGCCAAACTAACCAAAACAATAGAAATGGTAAAAATGATTAACCTTAGAAATAAAAGAGAGGTTGTTACTATTGCTTCCATAAACACTGAAAGAAAAATTAAGAGCAACTCTCTACTCACAAATTGGATAACACAGATGAGTTCATTTAAAGACACCAACTATGAAGACTTAGCAAGAACAACAACAAAATAGATAATCTGAATAGCTCTAAATCAATTAAAGAAATGGAATCAATAATTATAATCTTCCAAAAAAGGGAACATCAGTCTAAGATGTTTCAGGGGTGAATTCTACAAGTATTTTAGGAAGAAATGTTATAATACCTTTATATGTTATTCTTTTCCATAAGATAGAAAGAACACTTTCTAACTCATTATATGAGGTCAGTTTAACTGTAATACCCAAACCAGTTCAAAATACTACAACAAAGGAAAGGTAGAGACCAATATCTCTCCAGACCATAGATGTAAAAATTATCAATAAAACATTATCAAATTGTACCAAAAATAGGTAAAAGAATTATATTTTATGAACAGTGAGATTTGCTCCAGATAAGCAGAACTACTTCTATATTCAAGTCAATTAATTTAATCAATCACATCAGCATACTAATGAAGAAAAATCATACAAGCATACCAATTGATGTAGAAAAAGCATCTGACAAAATTTAATACCCTGCATGATAAAAAGTCCCAGCAAACTAGGAATAGAGGGACCTTTTGTACCTTGATAAAGAACATCTGCAAGAAACCTAAACTAATATATTTGATGACAAAACACTAGATATTTTCTCCAAGACTAGAAGTACATAAGGATGTTCACTTCTACCAGTTATTTTTTTTATTTTATTTCTTTTCAGTGTTCCAGAATTCATTGTTTATGCACCACACCCAGTGATCCATGCAATGCATGCCCTCCAAAATACCTACCACCAGGCTCACCCACCCCCCAAAACACTCAATTTATTTCTCAGAGTCCACGGTCTCTAACAGTTTGTCTTCCCCTCCAGTTTCCCCCAACTCACTTCTTTCTCCCAATGTCAATTTAAAATTATACTAGAAGTCCAAGCTAGTACAATAACACAAGAGAAGTAAATAAACCATATATAGATTAGAAAGAAAGAAATGTCTTTGTGCATGACATGATTATACAGAAAATTCCCATGAACTAATGAAAAAAATCTCTGGAAAGTAGCAATTACAGCAATTTTCAACAAGGTCACACAATACAAGGTTAATATACCAAAGGCAATGGCTTTGCTATATAACAGCAATTAACAATTTGGGAGAAAATATTCACAAAACACATATCTGATAAAGTACTTGTATCCAAACTATGCAAATATTTCTATAACACAACAACAAAAACACAAGCAACGCAATTAAAAAATGAGCAAAAGAGTGAACCCTAAGGAAAACTATGGATATTGGTTGATTATAATCAGCCAATGTAGGCTCATCTTTAGTAAATAATGTAGAATTCTAGTGAGCAATATTAATAATGGGGGTGGCTATGCATGTGTGGTGTCAGGGCAAATATGGTAAATCTCTGTACCTTTCTCTCACTTCTTTTCTAATCCTAAAACTGCTCTTAAAAAAAAAAAAAGAAAAAAAAAAGTCCTAGGACACCCAGGTGGTTCAGTCAGTTAAGCATCTCACTTTGGTTCAGGTCATGATCCCAGAGGCCTGGAATGGAGCCTCGCTTCTCCCTCTCACTCTCCCTCTCCCACTTCCCCAGCTTGTGCTCTCTTTCTCTCTGTCAAATAGATAAATTAAATCTTTAAAAAAAAAAAAGTCTTTAAAAAGTGGGCAAAAGTTCTGAACAGACACTTCACCAAAGAAGATATACAGATAGCAAATAAGTATCTGGAAAGATGTTCAACACCCTATCATTAGTGACTTTCAAATAATGCAACAATGAGATACCATTACACAGCTATTACAATGGCTAACCCAACCCTCTCAAAAAAGACAAGGCAAAATTCTAGCCAGAATTTTGAGCAAGAGGAATTCTCATTCTTTGTTGATGGAAATGCAAAATGATACAGCCATTTTGGAAGACAGTTTGGCAGTTTCCTACCAATGTAAACACAGTCTTACCATGTGCTTCAGCAATTACATTCCTTGATATTTATCCAAATGAGTTGAAAACTATGTCCCATAAAAACCTGTACCTAAAGTATAGCACTTTTATTCATAACTGCAAAAAACTGGCAATAACCAAAATACCCTACAAGAGATAAGTGGATAAATAAACTATGTTATACAATGAAATTTTATCCAGCAATAAAAGGAAATGGCTATTAAGCCAGAACCAATCAAACAAAAAGCATGGAAGAACCATCTTTGGTTATGGTGACTTTCTCTATTATTTATTTATTTTCTATTCCAGTGAGTTACATTCCTGTCTTTATCCTTTCCTTACCTCTAATTATTTGGGGTTTTTATTTTCTCCTCCTTTTTGTTTTCTTACAATGAAATTGTAGAATATTTATATTAGATGTTTCTTCTTTTCTAATATAAATCCTAAAAAAACTGTAAGTTTCTCTCTTTCTCACTGCTCTAGTTGCATCCCACAAATTTTGTTGTGTTTGAAAGCATATGTGTTCTGGTACTCAGATACTTCAGTAATGAGGATCTAGACTGTTCTACCAAGTAAGCTACTTAGAGGTGTCCAGAGGAGACACTGGACAGTATGAGGTAAATCTAGCATCTCTAGGAGAGAGATGCATGTCAGTTAGAGGCTTAAGAGCTAGTTGTAGTTACAGGAACTGTTTCCATACTAACCTCGTTTTGTAAATTTTCTTAGGAAACAAAGCCAAGTTCTTTCCAGGAGAGATGAATTTAGACTAAACTCAGTAGATCAGAATGTTAAGGGGTGAACTGTAGTCAGCCATTATGGAGGGCTTCTCTGAGCTGCCTCAGGACTGAGTTGCCTATTACTCAGCTGCTGGGAAGGCTGTTGCTAAAGGTTCACAGCTGCACTGCTCACTGAAAATTGCCTTCAGCCAATGAGTCTGCTTTACGTTCCCTGAATTTGCACCTTCTCCCCTGGGGCAGCTTGTATTCTATGAATGGTTGATACATGGGTACATAGGCCTAGACCCTCACCTCAATTCAGACCAACTCTGTAGTGTCAACCCCATGACTTTGGTTGATGCTGCTCTATGACTGCATAACAATTCAACTTCTTCCACTGAGCCATCCTATTTATCTCATGTATGTTAGTGTTGTTGCCTAATAGTGTATCCCAATAAGCCATCCTCACATAAGTCTTGGAATCTTACCTGACCTATGTCAGTAAGTTGTATTTTCAGTAAGACCTCAAATTTTAAAAAGGAAAGCATAATGAGAGATCTGGTAACAAAAGTGTAGCTTGCTTCATAATTAAGAATAACAGCACTGATCCTAGAGTACTGGGATTGAGCCCCACATCGGGCTCCTTGCTCAGCAGGGAGACTGCTTCTCACTCTGCCTGTTCTGCCTGCAGCTCTCTGTGCTCCTGCTCTCTCCTCCTCTCTCTCTCTCTGACAAATAAACAAATAAATAAATCTTAAAAAAGAATAATTGCATTACCAAGAATAACTTCAATATTTCAGAAAAATATAAGATTGATTATATTATCCAACCTATAAGTACCAAGGAACGTGACTTGATAGAAAGATCTAAGGACTCTTAATTGGCATATGTATTAAATATTTATTAGAATATGCTATGTGAATAAAGGACAGCATTATCACCCACTATGTGCTGATCAATGAAGGTGGGTAATTTTCTCCAGGACACTGATAAAATTCAACTTCTTGCTCTGAACAAGTTTCTAGTCTCACAAGTCATCTGCAGCTGCCACCTTATATAAAGCCCCCACAGCATGGAATGTTGTGCAAAAGCACAGTTCCTTATCTATAGGTAAGTTTTCTGTTTTTCAAATGGCTCTTGTGAGATATGGGTCAGCCAGGGTCTAGAGTGTGTGGTCACTTAATGGAACATTCCACAACAGTGGACAAAGTCACCCTGGCCCCTGTTGGAATTGACAGTTGTGGGGCTTCTCAGCCAAATGTCACTTTGCTTGTAGACTAAGAAATGAAGACTAGGAGCTGTATGAGAAAGCTGTTCTATATCAGGCTGAGTTCAGACACTCCACAACTCTTGTCATCACAGGAAAACTTCTGTGTCCCAAAATGCACTGCCCGGGTTACACTGGAAATACAGTCAGCCAGAGGCAAACATGGATGATTAGCAAGTTTTCTTTGATTACCTCACACTTTTGGTTTTGCTCATTTGCCTCTTTTGTGAAGCTACTTCTTTTACTTCTTTTCAAGATACTCATTGTCTTGATGATGTTCTTGTTTGCTGCAAAGCCTCTTACCAGTACTCTGGACTTTTCACTTTCTGCTTTTCTAGCACATGCCAATTCCACTTAGTTTAATGCAATGATTTGCATTTTATAATAGAAGTGAAGTGTTTAGAAATGCAGCACATGACCAAGAAATGATTGTTAACCCTGGGTATGAGTGGAACAAATCAGTAAATCCTGCCTTTGTCACCTTCGTTCAGAGAGGGATAGAATGTAGAAGGACCTGGCATCCATCAACTCTGGATAGCAAAGAGCAATGTTTTTCAGCTAGAGTGGTTTATTGTGACATTACAGGGAGGACTTCTCTGAGCAGGGAAGAGCCAACAGAATTTAAGCACCATAATGCGGAAGGGAGTAGAAGTAGGTTGAAGAATCAGAGACCTATTGTTTCAAAAGGAAAAAGAAGTAACTTTGTAAGTAATACAAATGTTATTTCCTTCATGGAGAATTGTCCTATGTTGCCTCTAGGGGAAATTAACATTTTCTATTATGTAAGGGGCCTAGGTTATGTGTGACAGGATTCTAAAGGGGGAACTCAGTAATGTGTTATCTGAACTAGAATGAAAAAATTTGCATTCAAATTTAATCATAGGTCTAGAGCAATGTGCCTCAGAGTCAATTGGCTGATGGTTCATTTAAAGTATATTATGTGTTTATAAAACCCAGAAATGTTTCTCTCCTTAGTGAGGTTAGGCTTTGGGAAGTACAAATGAATGTAGCAATTCAGGAGAAATCCATTCATATACTTTCCATAATTCTACTGTAGTAGCACTAGAGAATTGCCTTCAAAGTTCATCATACCTCATCATCTTGGCCTGAAAGGCTTGATCTAGCCAAATATATCATGCTTTCTTGTATGCTTCAGAGAACAAAAAGTGTGTATCCTCCAGGTTTATTACAGTAGTAATAACCTTGGGTTATTTATTAGAGGCCAAGTGTCCTACCTCCTTGAGAGACCCTGAAGAAAACTGATATAAGAAACAGCAAAAATCCAATTCTGTAATTTCACGAAGATTCTCCCTGTTCATCTGAATCCAAAGGAGAAAGGTTATAAAATGTTGTGTAAAGTATGATTACAAATGTATCTGTAACATTACATATTCATAGGAAAACAACACTTGGAGATTCATGAGCTTACAAGCTATCTCAAAATATCAATTCAAACTCCTGGAAACTCCCCCTCCTATTATACATATATATACATATATGTATACATAGATATATATGCTTATATATAGATATAAGCATAGTTTATATAGATATAAAACATGTATATCATAAAAACATATATAATCTATATTATTAAATTATAATATCTTATATGGTATAATATGTAAATTACATGAAGATACAACCCAGAGCCCACTTTTTCACAGGCTAATGGTAACACTGTCCTTAGACATTTTAGGCCAAAATACTTGACATCAAGCTTTCCTCTGTTCTCTTTCTTACTCTTGACATCTAAACAATTAAAGAATATTATTGTCATAGAATTCAAAATATTATCAAGATATGATCTCATTTTAGAATATCCAACACTTACAATCCTCCCCTTACTCCTACATGAACCCCAAACCTCTCTCTCAGCTTAAACTCTTATTTCCATATTCCTACTAAAGCAGTCAAAGGGATCCCTCCCTCCTTTTTGAAGCCTGAAAACTTATAGGACCATACACAGCCTAGGTTAATCTAACTTAGACAATGGCCTTAGGAATTCATCTACATCTTTTGAGAATAGGCCTCTATTCAGCTCCACCCTAGTGTTCCATCAATGGGCCACAGTACTGATATTTCATGAAGGGGCAACTCCATTTTTTTTTTTTTAAGATTTTATTTGTTTATTTGACAGACAGAGATCACAAGTAGACAGAGAGGCAGGCAGAGAGAGAGAGAGAGAAGCAGGCTCCCTGCTGAGCAGAGAGCCCGATGCGGGACTCGATCCCAGGATCCCGAGATCATGACCTGAGCCTAAGGCAGCGGCTTAACCCACTGAGCCACCCAGGCGCCCCTGGCAACTCCATTTTTACCCATTTTATAAGCTGGCAGTTCAACAGCTTAGAAAAACTGTTCGAAACCCACTATTCTGACCTAACCCCTTCATTTGCTATAGTGAGAGACCCAAAGCTGAGAATCATCTTACTCCAACTAACTGGTCCTGTATAGTCCAGTAATGTGGCCCTCTGTCCTGGCCTAGGTGGTTTTCAAACAGACATCCCAGTAACCTGAGAACCCTTGGAGTAAAAGGTTTCAAGATACTTTCACTGATCACACTCTGAGGTGTGATCAGACTGATCACACTGAGGATCTCTGCACTCAGGACAGGTCTAATGCCTGGCTGAGAGTTATCTTAGAAATCAGCATCTCTCACTAGCAATGAACTAAGAATTTTTACCAAACTCACTTTTTACAAATATCTATTCCTTTGTGTGAAGTCAATGTGGTGACTCAAATAGGATACAGTTAGCCATGGAATAAAGAACAGTCTATACCCTTGTGAACTATGGTAACAATAATAATAAAAATAGTGCAATCTATTGTACAAACACTTGGGATGCCTGAGCAGGGATGTCTGCTACTCAGGAGCAAGGATGGGGAGCCAGGTGCAAGATCTCAATAAAACAGTTAAAGGAGGATTTTACTAGGTTCTGACTCTCTAGGCCCATTTAAGTAGATGTAATGCAAAGAAGATAAGGGTTCTCTAATTTATATCTGAAAGGGAACTTTCAGATAATTTAGTCCAATATTCTCATTTAGATGATGAGGAATATGAGACCCAAAAGGGCAAACTAATTTTTCCAAGTTTATCCCACTAATTAGAGATTGAACAGTGCTTGGAACCAAACTCTCAGATTTCAGTATTTTCTTCACTGACCAATATAGTGAGACTTAGAAGGAATTAAGTTACGAGTGGTATTTTGTAACTAATTCCTATGGGTTCCAATTATAATTTTACCCTTTAGTCCCATCTTACAAATCCATGACCCCTCATGTAATAGTAGTCAAATAAAATATGTACATAATTTTAATCATCTCTTTTAGAAATCTTTTTCAAAATAATAGATTCTTTGTATCTACTATATATATGTGTATATACATAAATATGTATCTCACATAAGTAGGCAGATGATCTAAAATTTCAAGTATTTCTTCTGGCATTCTGTCTCCTTTCTAATAATCTTAAGTCTAGTTTCTAAATCAGTTCAGTCCACCCAGCATCTTCCTTTATATAATTGCTATGTTTCAAGTTTTATTCAGGCCAATCTCATTTCTCTCCTTTTCTCAATCTATTCCAAAAGCACTCTTTTGCACAATCATAAACCTAAGGTGCTGTATGTCAGCTTTGGTTCTGGGTGATTTGAAGTGAGTTCAAGAGTGATGTGGTGTTGGCCTGTTCATTACACATAGCTGTGCTTCCACAGGGAGTATCTAGAGATTCAATTACACCAATCCAGACAGAAAGAATGTTAGAGACATGCCAATTATATGGGTGCTTGTGAATCCATTCCACTTCCAGGAAGGAAGACATAAGCTAGAAAAGGGAGAAGCAGGCTCAGAACAGTGTGTCACAGGAGGTGGAGTAAGAACTTAAGGTAGTTCATACATCCTCTCCTGTGAGTGGTGATGGGGAGACTGTAAGAGAGTTTCTGTTTATAAAATATTACTACCTCTCTTCTTCTACCCCTTGGAATTGGAGAGTATCACTTACTGGGGAAAACAAAACAATACAAAACAAAACTGTGTACTTCATCATGTTCCCTTCTGCAAACTCTGATCACAGAAGCATATTTTGATTGGGAGCCTCTATTAGCCTGAATCACTAAAATGGGCATAGCTCCCTTCCCTCATCACTACCTGGTTAACTTCCACTGACCATGTAGCCCTAATGAGAGATAGACTTTTGTTGTTTCAAAATACTGGATTCTGGGGTTGTTTGTTATCTTGATGTAAGCTACCCTATCTAGACTTATATATGTGGATGATTTGGACACTCTTTGCATGCTCAGATTTTCCACAGGCAAAGAAGAATGAAGCTTTCTCTAAATTCGTTTGGAAACAAGTTCCCTGTGTACTGAAAGTGCTTATCCAGGCCTTTGCCCCAGGATCCAGTAGAACAGAAAGAGAAATGGAAGTCAAAATTCAATGAGTGAGGTCAGACAGACTGATGAGTAATAGGAGGATTCATGTGGGGGAAGTCAATCATACTTGGGATGGTACCAGAGTGGCCACTTCTAGTTCCATGAACAGACATAGATTATCCCTCAGGAAGATTATCTCTGGAGGATGTCTCTCAGAAGCTGGTTCATCTCCAATGCCAGTGCAAGCCACTGGGAAGGTATCTGAAATATATTTCCACAAGGAAAACACTAAGGGTCCTGGTAGCCTTCTTTCTCACTATTTTATTCCTATCAGTATTTTCTGTTTCAAGGCCCAAACAGGGAAGACTATGAGAATGATTTTTTTAAAAATAAGAAAAGAAATACAATTTTCCCTAAATCTTGTCAATCTCCCAATGGAAAAGACTGACTTTCAGTCAAGACACAAGGGTCCTAGTCATAGAACTGGCAAGTTATTTTATCTCACTCTGCCTTTACTTAACTCAATTGCTGACAGAAAGTATATTTAGGTTATTGTTAAGACTCCAGTCCTAACATTCTTTGACTCTAAGCCATTTTATTACTCACTACTCTTGGTAACCAAGTTAGTTATGTTACATATTTGCAGAGTCCTAGGATATTTTATACTTTAATTTTGAAAAAGAATTTAAAAAGAGCTAATGTCAAAAATTGTTTATGTTTTGAAAAAATCTAAAATGAAAAATTCAATCAACATAAAAGCCACTGTAGTACTTTAAATTATGCTATTCTTCTGAGCCTTCTTTACACAGTGGTTTGAATTGCCCCCTAAGGAACTATAATTGACAAAAAGCAAACTACATTTAGAATAATGATTAGAGTTACTAATATACAACATTATGATTCCATCAAGCTCTATCTTTGGCTGTTAATTGGAAAGGCACCAAAAGGATTCAAGTAAAGTCAGCTTTGCTTTAACAAATTTAAAATTTTCAAAGATAAAGGATATGGCCTAACCCATCTTCTCAAGTACACCATCTAATCACCAGCTCTGTGGAACCACCACACTTGCATCTAAATTTGGGATGCGTTATGTAATACAAAAACCCAACACAGGACTTCTCTAGTACTTTTACCCTATCGGGATTTTTTCTTTTTCTTTT
Source organism: Mustela lutreola (assembly GCF_030435805.1). Lineage (NCBI taxonomy): Eukaryota > Metazoa > Chordata > Mammalia > Carnivora > Mustelidae > Mustela > Mustela lutreola. The sequence continues at coordinate 29,364,194 of NC_081300.1, read as the reverse complement.
TCTTTTTCTTTTTTTTTTTTTTTTTTTTTGCAATTCCCTTCAATATGATGTCTTTGGCATTTTGGAGAATCCAAGCGATTAGAACTTCATCTCCACCAGATTTGATGTCCGCTGGACTAAGCAATTAAATATTCATTCATTCATTCATGGAAATCCTGAAGTGAAATGTGAGTGTTCTTCTTTCTGACTTCCATAGTCTAAATTCCTCTCAAAGCAGACTCTGAGGTAAAGTTTATAGACAAAATGCAGAAAATATGCATGGTAGAGTCAAGCAGGGGAAAAGGAAAAGTCAATGTGAGGGTACATCATAGCCACCACTATGAATAGTGGGTGCTCTATCCCACAGAATCCAAAAAATCTAGGAAACATGTCTGGGAATTTTCTATGCAAGGAACAAAAAAGGAAACATTCATTCATCACCTCCCATCATCTATAATTGAAAAGTTAGCATATGGGATACTTAAAACTTTGCACTTCTGGGTCATTCATGCATCAGTTCAGACACATAAGTAGAGTCCTGTGGGTGTCTCACAATACACATAAAAGAAGCTCTGGGTCAAGAAACAAGAGAACTTGAGGACTTTTAGTTTGCCCTTGTATGAAGTTATCTGAAGACTAGGTGGAAATTATTATTAAAACAGCAGCTAAAATAAGAGTTAAAGTCAAAAAGATTTGAAGTGATGCAAAAAAAGGGCCCAATACAGTCAAACCCATGCATTACTGATATGTTATTACCCTCCACTAAATTGAATGCAGCAAAGTATCACATTCAAGATGTTATACAGTCACAAACTCTTTATATAATTAATACAAGAGAACTAGTAGAAAAGACTTCTGTCCTCATTGTAGCAACTTAATCCTAAAGCTATATTAATAGTTATCATTGCCAACTTCCTTCAATTATTCTGGAATTCCCTCACCCTTTACCAATACTTCAACTGGTCTAAGTGGTTTGCTTAGAATGTAATCTGAATTTCACACAGGAGTCCTTAATTGCCTTGCTTTATTGGACTCAACCACTGCCAACTGCCCATTAACCATTATTACTGAAAATGGAGGCACCAAAAAATGTCATAGTGAATCCTCTTCTCCCATTACATAGCTGGAATACTAGCTGTTCACAGCACTTAAATTGATTACTGCTAGCTACATAAGAACTTAATTTTTTTGGCTTGGTTTCTCCCTGGATGAGAAGCCTGAAGAGACCATATGATAGTTCTAGCTTCAAGTTCTTTAGAACCCATCTTGTATCCTTTAGAGGAATATTTCCCCTTGAAGATTCAGCACTTATATTCCAACAGAGCCTACGTTTACAGAGATAGAAAGAAAAACTCCTACAAGTGAGTGACTGAAAATGATGGCGAGTTAATCCTCCTTCTGTCCTTTGGTTTCCAGGTCTATGTATCTAATTATTAGAGGTACAGCACCATAAGAGATCTCAAGTCCATAGCAGCATCTTCCACTGTGTATTCTGGTCTCTAGAGTAGAGCCAACTTTGATCTTTTCAGAGATGCCAGTTATGTCCACACTAGCACACTTATTACTGCCTAAATGAAAGGAGTGTCTAGGAACCACCAAGAAAACTAAGTCAGCAGATAGGTTCTCCAATCTCACAATTAATTCATGACAACATATTGCCCTAAGTCTTCTGACTACTTCTTTATAACAGACTTTACGTTTTATATCATCTCCACTTGATTAACTATATAAATGGTTATCATGTCCCAGTTTCAAAGTTCCATCTAATAATATACTGGGACCAGAAAATCTTACCAAAGTATTGAATCTCAAGACGATGGTGGGAGTTCACATGGTAAGCCTTCACCTAACCAGTGAAAGACTCCACAGACCCACTTTCATCCATGTTTTCCCAATGACCTCTAGTACATATTAGCCAAGACTTTACAATAATTCAGTGTTCAAGCTATGTTCCCTAAAAGCAGCAGCTCTATTTCTTACTTGGGCTATACTGAGTCCTGACCTTGATCTTTGGCATGAAGGCAATACAGTGGAGACAGGAGTATATCTTCTAGTCAGCAAGCATCATTTTGAGAGACACCTGCCTTAGGTGAGTATTTATAGGATCACTAAGCAAAAGTAATCTATTCTCCTCTATCAAAGGAAGTGAGATGCTTCTGTTGGCATAAAAAAAATCAGAGGGCTTTTAAGATTCTTAGGCTCATTTAATAAATATTTTCATTCTAGGTTATAGGCCTCAAATTGTTTCCTTTTAGGTCTCTAACTTTGACATAAGGAACCTGTCAAGGTTGCACAATAAGTTTCCTTGGCAGCTCTACCATACTTAAAATTAAATACTATGACTCATTTTCAGCACAGTTCTACCAGATATTGGAGGGAGAAGAGCTTTCTATAACTCTTCAATGGAAATACGGTGGTTTCATAGTTTCTTTAGGTTGAGAGGTAGCTGACTGAGTCCATCTTTTTTTTTTTTTTTTTGGTTATGGTTTCCAAAGCAGTTAACAAATTTTTATTTATTTCATAATCTTTATAATTAAAGTTTTCTCCATATGGTTTAATGGCCCCAGGTATCATATAATTTAATGCCTCACATTCTATATGCCTATTATCACAATTATGCAAAGATAAGAGTCAATATGATACTACACACCATGATTTAATTTCTAATCCCCATCCCTGGTACTAATATTACTAGTCTGGGTTCTTGCCAAAACAGTCACAAAAACAAAGATCTGTGAATGGGTACAATATTTGGGAAAGTAATTCAAAGGAGCAGAAGTAAGACACAGAGAGACTAAAACAGAAAAGAGGAAAAGTCAAGGCAAAAATTTATAATTATTAAGAATGCTAAGAACTAGCGGTCCAATCCAGTGGGATATAACATTTGAGGATCACTAGGCTACAGCAGGGTTCTGCAAACTCATGCTGGTGACCACCTGCTTCTGTAAGTAAGTTTTATTGGACTACATCCATGCTCATCCATTTGCTAACTGCGTACGGCTGCTTTCACTACAATAGATATTTGAGTAGTTGTCGCAGAGCCTGTACGTCTCACAAAAAAAAACAAAAACAAAACACAAAACACAAAAAACTTCCCATTGGCTCTTTACCAAATAAATAAATGTTTTTTGATCCCTGACCTATCGAATCCAAACAGAAGGTGGTAAGGAGGCACAAGCTAGGTGTTACCTGATTATCATATATAGACAATAGATGTCATAGAAATTAAGAAAGAGACAAATGAAAGGCAAACTATTCAGGGAAAGGTTCACCTGAGGCTGGGAATGTAAGAAGTTGGAAACATGCAAAAGAGGGGAGCAGAACACTTTTTCAAACAGTCTAGGAAGCAGGGGCCTATATGAAATAATAACCCCTGATTTTCAAGAATAGCTGGCATATGTTAGGTAGTAAGATGTAAGTTGATGAGGGATTTGGGTTCAGATTCTTGAACTCAGCATTGCTTTTTATACTCCAGTGTAAACCAGTCATGCCTTTTCCTTTTTAAATGAAAACTCAGCCTCATACTTTATAAGGTTAGAAAGAGCATATCTAAAATGAGTCTCTGCTTTCTGAATGATCTTAGACAATGTACTTAACATCTCTGAGCTAATCTGTATAATAGCCCTGTATAGTAGGATGCCTGTAAGGAATAAAATCATGTTGAATATCTAAAACTGGCAAGATGTCTCTATATAGTAAGGGGCTGAGTCAGGAAGTATTTGTAACTGAAAAATCACAAAAATCAGAAAAGAAATTTATTAAGGGATATCAACTAGCACATGAAGATCAGGATGTCACACTTTGAATCCATGTATCTGGGAACAACCACTTAGCTTCGCTATGGATTGACTCCTACAAAGATGCTGTGGTATTGCTGGTGGGCACAGACCAGTGACACTGAGGTAGGTATCAGCAGAACTACTGTTACTGGCCCTGGAAACTACAGGTCTCTAAAGCTGCCCTCACCAAAAAGTAGTTCTAAGTGCACGCTTTCTCTGAGGACTCAGTCCCAAATCAAGGTCTTTTGAAACATCATCCAATTAGCAGAGTTCATATGTCACTTTCCAGATTTAAAGGAAGCTGGCAAGTGAAATTCAAGGCTTTTTCATTAAGCAAGCATCACTGCTAAAGGCAAAAATTCCCCCAAATCCTGAGATTACTCTTGAGGTGATAAGCAAGCAGACAAGACAAACGTCCAGCACAAGGCTCATTAGTTTCTTTCTTGCTTCTCACATCCTTATAAAACTCAATAGCCTTCCCTCCTGCTAATATAATAGAATCCCCCACAGTGGAAGTTTCAGTGATTCATAGTTAGTATATGTGCTGCCGAAGCGAGCACTCAGTGATTCATAGTTAGAAACTTGCAGCCCATCATACCTTTTAGCTTCCTGTTGAAATCGTAGATTATGAGAAATAAATACCAATGATATATGGAAAAATCAGATCAAATTGCACAACAGATGTTGAATTTTAAGTGTAGTATAGGGTTTTCTCATTCTTTAATTCTGCAAAAATGTAACCAGAAAAGAAAGTTCAAAGCCAATGTTGACTTCAGCTACCACCTAAGGCTATTTCCTCCCCACTCAAATCCCTCTAACCTTTAGCTGATTTGTCACAGAGGCATGAATTAATGAGAATTTAACAATTGCTCTTCCAATAAAGGCTAAGAGGCAGGTCCACTGCCCAGTAAATTGTGCAAATAACATAATGTTGAATAAGAGTATTTAAGATCTCAAATTTCCATTTACTTAATTTTTATAAAATTCTTTCGTAATTATCAGATAACACATCAGGAGATTTGTTTTCCATTTTGGCTCAGATCAACTCTAGATGATGACGAGTTTGGGACTCTAGGGCAAATTATTTAACAATCCTAGTACCCATTCTTCTCATTTTTAAAACTGAAAAATAGAGATTTCTTTTAGCTTCCAATATTTGATCCCATACCCATTAAAAAATTGCATGCATAATTGTTTTTTATTAAATGTTATAAGGAAGCAGCTTGACAAGTATAAAATAACCAATATGTAGCCAGCTGATGACAAACAAAAGATGTAGAAATACTTTATATAATAAACTGGTTAGTTTGAGTGCAAACAAAGATAACCTAATTCCTGTAAGACAGCATACTACTAACAGTAGGCCGTCCTATGTACATAGATATGAGCAATGTCTCTCTGTCATCTCACGTACTTTCTCTTTTCCAAATTGCTAACTAATGGCCATATTTTGGACCAGCAGAAGTAGAAGCCTGAGATGAGACCTGGCTTCTGCTCTGCGGGGAACACTACAGAAAATGAGATAGGCCATTTCTTCCTCTTTACCATAGCCTTTTCATACAGTAAGTCCTTAGCAACTTGGAGCAAGCAGGGATATTAATTTCAGACTGGGTTGACCTTTAGCCCTATGTTTCTTTAATGTGAACTTTCCCTCTATCCAAAACCTGGAATTCCCTAGACATAAAGACACGTTTTCCTACTTTCTTTTTTTCATTTTTTAAAGGGTTATTGTCTCCAGGAAACTGAATATAAAGTCTAAGCTTTGGAAAAACTACTGTGTACTCACCATAATTTAATGCATTACCATGTTACCAGTTTGATTTAAAAAAATATATCCATTTGAGTTAGGTCCAAGACTTTTATGCATGAAAGAGGAAAACTGGTCCCACTTTTAAATGAAAGCACATGGTAACTGAAACACTGTATGAAACATCTGTATAGAGTACACTACAGAATCATAGACTCTGTGATGGGAAATTCAGACAAGACAATATGAACTTTTTTAAAGACCTGTCATCACCTCATAGCAAATCTAAGGAGTTACAGTGCAATAAGTCTATATTTACAATACATATGAGTTAATGGAAAGACATTATTATCTTCTGATTATTATAGTAACTTCATGGAAAAGCAGTATGATATACAGTGTGCTTCTTCCATTATCTCAGCAGTACAAGATGTTTGGTGGGCACCTTCTTCCAATCTGACCAGCCTGGTGAACCTGAGATAATTAACCTTTTCTTCTCCCCTTGAGCAAAAGTCACTATTCTCTACTCTTTACCAGGGAAAATGAGGGCACCCAGGACATCCTTCTGGGCTATCACCTGGAAATGTGGGGTTTTTAATTCATTTTCAGGCTTATATGTGGTTTAGCCCATATTTAGCTGTATTTTCCATCCTGAAACTAACTCCTTCATTAGTCTGCTAGATGTTGAAACCCAATAAAATGGCCTCCACAGCTTTCTGCCCTGAATCTCACCTCTGAAACAAAATATAAGTGGGGATGATTTCTTTCTTCAATAGAAAATGTAACTAGAGATGAAACCAAGTCTGCTCTGCATGGTTTTTATGTGCATGTGGTTTCCAGGGAAACCTCGCCCTGATATTTCTAAATGTTAGGATAGTAACTGGTACCCCTCAGATTTTGCCTTTGAACAACTTAAAAATGTTCGTAGCATCAAGGAAAGAGTGCCAAGAGCTATTGAAAAAAGAAGTTTATTTTAAAGTGAAATTTCATTCTTAAAGATACATTTTAAATTATACTGTAAGGGGGTCCCAGAAAGTGGGAGAGTCTAAAACTCTAAAATTTAAGTAAGGGGAAGATAAACAGGTCCCTTCGTTTAGGTGAACAAACAAGTAAATCTTCACTTTATTAGGGTAGCTTTTCAGACTTCAAAGAGGAGATAGTAAGTTACAAGTCTGATGTTTTAATTACCTGAATATCACTATTCTGAATGAGGGAGGGTCACAGAAGAGAGGAGTAGCAGGTATATGACCCTGTTAAAGAAATTTATTGAAAAAGCCAAAAATATGAACGAATGAAAATATTTTAATCCTTTAATTTGCATAAGTATGAATATATGTTAATGATTATTAATATGAAATGATGAAGGTTAAAAAGTTTCCTCAAAGCAGTCAGTGTAGCTTTTCACTTTAATAAGGAATACAATGTACTTTTTTCTTCAGTCTCTCTCTTACTATCTTTGTTCTGAGTTTCTTTCCTTTCTACTTATTCAAAATCTTTCATTTCAGATCCTCCTCACATTTCATGACTTCTAAATGATGCCTGCTTTCTTCTTGGTAAGATATTTTGCATTCCATTTATATTTGAAAAACGTAACTTTCTAAATATTGCTATAGCTTCTTTGGAAGTAAAATGTTATCACTGGATAATATTCTATATCACTCAAGTGTTCTCTGACATTAACCTTCCATTCACTGTAAGAATGTTAATTTAAAAATCAACTCATCAACTCTAAAAACACGGCAGTGATGGACAAGGAAAGCAGAGGCAGAGGAAGACAGAAAGAGGAGCACAATGATCAGTTTGAGCTGTGTTATTTGGCACCTCAATTTGTTCTGATCAAGAATTAAAGCATGACAGGCTCCCATCTGGATTAGTGATTTCTCCTCATGGGTAGGAAGTGAAGGACGGACAGAAGGAATATATTTCCTCCTCTAGCATTGCTTGAGAGGAAAGGATCATTAGTAAAAATTTCCATTATGTAGATTCAGGCTGGAATTCAGGGCAAACTGTTCATTCAACAACCATTATCATCATCATTATTATTATCATCCTGCTGGAAAGCACGGTAATGTTTTAGCTCATGTTTGGTTTTCACCACCCAGCATAGTCCTTGACACAAAGTATATGCCCATTATATGTTTTTTGTTGTTGTTATTGAGTAAGAGAATGAGACAGGAAGAGAATTATATGCTATCCCAATCCCAGCTCAGGTTGCTCTAGAGGAGGTAGACTTTAACCTACACTAAAAGCACAGATATCTGTTAGATGCGTAGGCGTAAGGGGAGAAGGAATTCTAGTCTGGGCATTCTAAGCACACACGGAGATGAAAATACCTGAATTCTCATGAATATCTCACTTGAATGTTTATAAAACTCTTCTAATTCTGGCAAACAATCTACATAATTCAGGATTTGAAGTGAAATACTAGATCTGGGTTTTTTTATTTAGCCATAGTCTTCATAAACTGAGTAATTGTGATCCTTTACCTCATGCTGTGAAAATGCCAACCTCTCAATTCCTCCAAGCATCTTGGTGCAGATGGTCCCTTATTGCACAGCCAACAAATGTCATTTTATTTTACCAATATCTAAGAGACAGAATGATTACATCTACATCAATCATCTTGAATAATAGAGACAAAAATCACTGAATTATTGCAAAATAACTGTCTCTCACTTTCTAGAGAAAAGTCTGTGATTTGCAACATTTATTTGTGATAATGTAGGAGACAGTCATTCATGTGACAACATTCTATTCTCTTGAGTCAGAGGTGGGACATGGACAAGTTTTCAGAATACAAGCAAAAAGGTGACTTATTACTCCAGAAAAGCTTTGGCTTTCTTTTTAGGACAAAAGAGTTTCCAACAAGCATCAGGCAGAATTACTCAATTGCCTATCACTAAGGCAGTGTTTCCATGTACCAAATGGCTTAAATGTGTTGATGGATGGGAAAAGAAAGCAAACCACTTACTCAAACATCTTGTTCTCTTGGGCATTTTGACAGCCTTTAGTACCTATATAGACCCTGGTTTCAACTGAGATCATAGCTACAGGCTTATGTTATATAATTTTGTTATCTTAACAATTATGTCAATCTAATCAGCAAGACTGAAATTAGCTATTCTCTCAGAAAATTAAAAAAGGAACTGATGGAAAAGAGTAAAATTATTTATTAACTTTTTGTCCCTCTCCACACTCAGATGAGTTGCACAGGTTCATAAACACTGGTTCCAATTATTGGAGCCACTTAATAACAATAAATTGGATTAGCAAATTTTATCTGCTTCTTCCTAACACATATAGATAATGGCTTTAATATTTAAAAAAATGTTTTCAAAAAAAGGACACACCTCCAAAAAAAGAGAAGAAAATGATACACCTTTTTGAAATGTTTTAATTTGCTGATTTACAACAGCATACTCAAGGATTTAATTATACTAATTAGCAGAGGAAGCACCCCCCCCCAAAAAAAAAAACCATGGGCAGTATCTTCCTACATTATAGGAGATAATAGGTAAGGTCCTTTATAGGAAAGGTCCTTTTCCTTTATAGGAAAGGACCAATAGAACTAGATATATTCCTGGGAATCAGAAAATAATTTTGGGTTGGTTGATGATAGTCATCTTTGTCTTTTGTCTGACATTAGCAAGATACTTTTCCAAATGCATAATGTATTTATCAAAATATCCCAATAATAATCATTCTGCATATTTTGTATTTGCTTTTTTCTTTCTTTACTTTTTCATGTAGCACACCCATTTTGTTGTTTTGGAATTAAAGGGCAATGGAAAAAATACAATTTTTCATTTTATTAAAATTAGGAGCTTTCTCAGCAATAAGTTAAAAACAGCTGAACAAAAGTACTTCAAAATTGGCAGGTGGCTAGGGTTCCTGAGGAATCATTTCACAGCTTAGTTTCAAAAAAATATTTGAAATTAAAGTTTAGATGGTTTTAAATGTTCCTTTGAGTCCAAACTTCTGGCAGATATCAAGATTAAGGAAATCATTTTGAAAAAGAAACTAGCCCAACCCTCTTTTTCACCACTGCTCAGAAAGATTAAGGCAAGGACTAAATCAGCAACAGGATGAGAAAGACTGGAATCCTACCATAATAACTTAGAAATTCCTGTGGCTTATTAATTGAGGCTGTGGCTTAATAACTGAGGTGGCAGTGGTTGTGTGGTGAAACTGGAACCATCTTGGCCAAGAATTCTAGTACTAAGCTTTCTAATCATTAACCACATAAATTTAGAAAACTCCATTATCTTCTCTGAGCTTCACTTTCTCTCTGTGTCCCATGTAGATCACAATAACAACTGGACTTTAACTGCGATTTTTTGGAGATACTTTAAAAAAGCAAAAGGAAGTTAACATTATCATACACAGCTTCTCTCTCTACCACTCTCCCTCTAGCCTACCACACAGAACTACTGGATTATCTCAAATTTCTTATTTGGTGTTGTTAGCATAGACTTAACTTTTAAATGATGAAAGAAAGTCTGAGCTCACATCATTCCCAAATCCAGCAGTTGTAATTATGTTTATTCAGTGCCATGGAAGTCAGTAACCAAGATGAGTCATTTTAAAAGCTGATGTTGTCAAGATGATGAAATTAGTCATGTAGCCAATCTGATTTGGGTAATCAGATGATCAAAATATCTGACCCAACCAAACTAAATTCTAATTATTTCCATTTTCAAATCTGTTAGTCATTTGAGTCTTCACTAAGATTATGCAATCCAAGTCACACTGGTTTGCAGGAAGAAATGAAGCAAAAGACAAATTAAGAACTAAGGTAACAATGCATTGGGCACAGAAGAATAAATTAAGAAGTCTTAAGAGAAAAGTGCAACAATCATCATCACTATCATCAACATACTTATTATACATGGAATAAGGAAGATATTGCAAAGCAAAATATAATACTGAAAGAATTACGATGAATACAGCTTGTACTCTAGAAATGTACAACATTAGAGGTCATAGACTATGTATCACAGAAGATTAATAATACTAAATGGAGTGTTTGTTATATCTTAAGTGAATGGTTGATGTTAAAGGAGCTTAGAGGAATAACATAATCATTAAGAGCTAAGCAGAGCCTGGCTATGAGCAAATAAGTATAAAATCACCCAGCATGAATAATAAAGTACAGATTATTTCCTATGTTATGCCTCATACAAAGATGCTAGGATTAAGAGTTCTCTGGGAAATGGGAGTAAATTTAACAAATGAGTTAAGATAAAAGTAACTTACATGGTAATTGTGTTGGAATTGCTATAACTGAGGAACAGTTAGACCTATTTGCAATGTACGAAGGCATATCATGGCTTTAGATATGATCCAAATTGGAATCAGTATCCAAATTAAGCTTAATTACAAGGCATGGCAGTAGGTATTCTCTTAGTTAGGTTACAGAGTTGTGGTTCTAGGACAGACTATTCAATTTTAAGAAAAATTCTGGCCAATAGCTTGGTTGAAAATAAATCAGGATTGGGCACTGGGGCAGGAAGTTGGCTGGGCCTCAGGTAGGGGCAGAATTATAATCCATTAGCCCTACAGTGAAGAAAGTATGTAGTCTCCACTCATTCAGGCTGGAGTGGGTACCACTAGAATATACACAAGATCTCATTCTAGTATCATTGGATACTGGATAATCCACTAACTCCAGTCAGTAGTGACTAGACCTCTAATATGTTGCCAGATTTGGTTTACATTTGCACAAGAGTTCTGTTTCTCTTTGAACTCAGGTTTTGAATTTTTGAATTGCCTTTTGTACATCTAAGAGAGTAGGTTTGGGGAAGGGAAGTGCTGATTTTAGAAGTGCTTTCTAGGTAGGGCTACTACTGGTTCATTAATTGTCACTGAAATCCTTGGACAGCATAAAGTAGCAGTTAGGGGAGAGGGAAGGGTTATTTAAGAATTTGTTCCTTCACTGCTAGAAGGTACTTTTTAGTTCATGGCTCATATAGCTCCGTAGCTAGTCCAAAGCCACAATTACAATGTTTTATATCTCATCCCCCAAATCACATTGATTCTTCAGGACAGATGTCGATTCTAGAGATTAATCTTGTCAATACAACTCAATTTTATTAACACATTATAAAAGATTATGCTAATAACCAAACACACACATACACAAACACACACACATATTTACATTGAAAACAGATCACAGCATTTCTTATAATGGGCAAAATGACATTTCTAAGACATTCCTAAAATGATTAACCTTGTCATTTTCCAACCCTTTCTGCTCAGTCTATCTATGGAGATCTGTGCTGCTAACATTTTTTTTTTTTTTTTAAGTATTCCTGCTAGACAACTGATAGAATACAATGAATGGCAATTCTTAGCCCACAGAGCTCAAGAGCCACTTAATCAGTGAGGAGTGCACTGGCAGTGCTATGGACTGAGATTCCTTTAAAATAGCTAAGCCACAACCCAGACCAACTGCTGAGTGACAAGACTGATGCATAACCCAGAAGGAGAACAAAGCCTGCTATTCTTGTCCTCAAATGTACGCTTTTCAAAGTTGTTAATCCTTTATATATGGGCAGTAAACTTTTAATTATTTTTTTCTTGTGTTATATTTAATCTTCATCACCCATGAACTGGGTTGGGCACATACAGTATCTTTACAAGTGAGGAAACATAGGTCAAGAAATCAAAAAATACACTCTACATTTCACCTTGATAGTGAGAAGACAGAAAATACAACCCAAGCCCCTCACTCACAGAACCACCCTTTTTCCATTGCAAGACTGTGCTTGCAAAGTTTTCTCAAATTCGCTGCTTACTCATGGCAGTTTCTGATAGTTTCTCACTTCCCAATCAACTGCATGCATATAAGTTTTTCTTACAATCTTTGTGGCAAAATTTATTTTTTTTGGATACAAGAAAATTCTAATATTTATCTAAATGTAGTTTATTAGGAGGAATATGGTGTAGAACTCAGAGCTTTGAGATAATTTCTTAAACTCACAAAACATTTTCAGACACCTACATAAATATTAGCCAATATAAGAACTTCCCCAGTAGCAACTCTGAGTCAGTGTTGTTATACTCTAGGTAAGAATAAACAGAGGATGGAAACTTCCTCAATACTCCATTCTTTTACTCAAGGAACTTACAAAAGAGTTAGGCTGACGTCCAAGAACAAACTAAGGAACATTTACAATGCATATGAAAAAATGTAAATACTAATCGATAATCTAAGCATTGATGAAATATGAAGAATTTTAGAATAGTCATGAGGATATAAAATTAGTAAAGATAATTTATAGGAATAAATATCTGAGCGATCTTTCAAAAGAAAACACAAAATTTGGATTTCTAGAGTGTTATGTGTGTGTATATAGAATTTCACACCAATGGGAGAAAATGAGAAGAGACAATTATCAGCTAATTCATACCCAAGTCAACAGTCAGTCTTTAACAATGGTCACCTTGACCCACAGCAAATCAAACAACTCAACTTATACCCCACTACCTTAAAAGTGATTATTACATTATAATATATATAGAATGTTAAAAGCATAAGGAGTCAAATCAGATAGGCCTGGGTTCAAATCATGACTATCCTGACATTTAACTGTATACTTGAGCAAGTGGCTAAAACTTTGTTTTCTCATATATAGCCTGTGAATAATTTCACCTACCTATCACACTGTGGGGAAGTGGAGGCACAATGTATATGAAGTACTTAGCATAGAGCCTGTCATCATTCAGGCAGATGTCATACTTCTATCTACTGAAGATGGAAGTGTAAGTTTATTATTCCTTTATTTAAAAATATTTGACACACAAGACTGACAGTCAATTGAACTTTATATAATTCCTACTTTTGGACCACATGTAATCAGTAGATAATACTGGGCATATGGTGTATTAACTATTAGCTAATGACTGAATGCGTCTCATGCCAATTGTGTAAAATTCTCTTCTCTGAGCTCACAATCTGTATTTTTCTTTAAAAATGTGTTATGTAATGTGACCTCTACTCCAGTTGATCTCATTTTTCACCAATTTATTTCCTACTAGTTTTCTTCTTAATGAAATTCAAATGTTCATGTTATTTAACTAAATGCTTTGCATGTAGAAACTACTTGCTTATGCATACCCTGCTTACAGGCATCTTAAAGGCTTTTAGAAAATGATACATTATGTGAATGGATAAATGGCTACAGTATAACAAAGAAATGTGTGGTCTTAATTCAGAGGAAGATCTGATGCAGACTCTAGTCAGATTATCTTTTCCATACTACCACCAGACCCATCAGTTTCTGGATATCCTGCTAAAAATTGGTAGAATTGGCAAGGTTTGGACTATTGAAAGGCAAGTGGAACACACTGGATAAACTGGAAGGGGCTGCCCATGTCTAGGGTCACAGATAGGCATTACTTCTGGATAGCCAGTGGGAGATGTTGTAGTATTGATCAACTAAAATGTGAAATATAACCTTGCCCTCAACTCGCTTTCAAATGTGTGGGACATACACTTATTGATATTTATAAGGACAGAAATTCCCTTCAAATGTTAGATTCAGACTCAGTGCTAGAGGTAATCAGAGATGAGAAGATTAATTCAGATTGAGTACAGAGAAATTTGAGCTAGACACTGAAGATGACTAGAATTCAAAGGTGTATTTCAAAGACATATTTGCTGGTAAAGTTAGGGCTATAGAATATAGGAGGTAAAGGAAATGACATTTTTAAATAATCGGAGAAATAGGAAAACATGATGTTTTTGCCAGTCCTTCAATGTTGGTTGGCATACAAGCTTTAATGTGTGAGAAGAGTACAATATATATGGTCAGGAAATATATATTGTTGGGAACATGCTGTGCTGGAGGAATACTTTGAGGCATTTTGAAAGACAGGCTGAGTTTTATTACCAAACTTTATATTCATTCCATATATAGTGTTTATGCTGTGTTAGGCAATAGACATTTGAGATTAGCACACATTAAAAGATAATGTAGATTCATTTATACCTATAGATTACTTGCTTTAAAAAGATTGAAAGTTTTGTTTGCTTTTTTTTTTTTTTTCATTATTCCATGATAGCTGAGAAACTAAGTAGAAGTTTTCTTCATAATACAAAATTGGGCATAATGATTTGGGGCAGTCATGAAAGGCACCAGGTGGCCATTCGTGTCTGTTCATTTCTAGCTTCAAAGCCTGAAAAAATAACAGCATCACAGCCTACAAGTCTTTACTGCCATTACTGTGACATATTTCTTCTTTGCTATAAAGGTTAAAAGAGCTGTAGATGTGAGATCCTCTGAAAAGTTTTAAAAGGCATCTGACATCTGCTGAGAACTAGCCACAAAATTGAAAAAAAAAAAAAAAATCTTGGGGTCAGTTTTCAGGGAGACTCCTGTACTACATCCACACTGAAAATACCTCTGGAAACTACCTCTCCAGCTTCACACTTGATGGCAGTGTTCTGCAGCAAATCTGGAGAAAATACTCAGGTCTTAACAGCCTGTATTCAGATTTATTGGGAAGCCAGGCTCCATTTGAATGTGCACATTATTCTTATTGAGAGTCATCAATGCTTTGTCAAACTCTACAAATGTCTTTTAAATGACCATTAAAGTAAAAAGACAGTGAAATGTGGGAGCCAAGGCTTAATGCAGTCATAATAATTTTCACCCTAAATCTGAGTTCCCAAATCATCCAACCACAGAAAGAGCATAATTATCATGTAAAATGTAAAAGAATGATAACAACCATGGGGTCTTCCTTTGGATCCTGGGTCACTGTGTTTGGTTATGTTCCCTGGCTAAGCTGGCAGGCTGAGAACAGGTAATAACAGGTTAGCTTTTAGAAGCTTCAGTCTTTATAATTGTGCCACTGTAGAAATCCAAATCTTGTTGGAAAGTAGGGTTTTCAAGGAAAAAAATATCCGATAGTAAGATGTAATTGCCTAAGGTATATGTAAATATTTAAATATAAATATATGTGAGCTTGCTGTCTATTTATAGACATAACCATGTGTGTATTTGCGACTCTGTGTGTACGTGTGTGTAGGCACACAAAGACATTAATTTAACTCACCCGGATATTTATTTCTGGATATGACTGTTGGAAATACATCACACAACCATCCAAATTTCTATTCCAAATGCTGTTCAAGACTGTAGATAATTAAATATTTGTAGTTACATTGGGAAAGCAGAATCAATAGCAGGCTTTCTAGTTAAAAGTTTGTACCTCTTCATAGTTTTGGCATTTGTTAGTTTCAGATGGTATTGTTGCTGACTGAATTTGTTAAATGTTTTACTCAAAATCATGAAGTGCTTAAATTTGTCTGTCATTATTATGCAAACCATAGCCTCAGCTAGGCACTATTCCTTAGATAGGACAAAGCTATAAAAAAATCTATACAGGTTAAAGTGACATGCTGATTTCCCAAAGATTAGGGTAATTTGGTCTATGCAACTCCAAGTCTATTCAATATATGTAGCCAGGTAACAATAAGATCAGCCAACTATACAACAGCCATCTTTGCTCTCTTCTAGAGCCACTCTCAACCCCAACCAATCACTTGGTCCTTTTGGGACATTCATAATAAGAGAAGCCAGAGGAGCATATGTGGCAAAATGATCATTATTTATCAGGCTAGAACTCAGAAACAGTTACTAATACTGATGGCTATCATTTGTACAGGGGGGACTTACATGTTACAAAGCATATTTATAGTCTCTATCTCTTTGTTCCTCTGTCTTCCTTTCTCCTTCTACTTTCCTCACAACAGCCTTACAGTAAAATAAATAAATAGATATATAGATAAATAAATATATTTTTAAAAGATTTTATTTATTTATTTGACAGATCACAAGTAGGCAGAGAAGCAGGCAGAGAGAGGAAGGGAAGCAGGCTCCCTGCTGAGCAGAGAGCCCCCATGCAGGGCTCCATCCCTGGACCCTGGGATCATGACCTGAGCCAAAGACAGAGGCTTTAGCCCACTGAGCCACCCAGGCACCCCAATAAATAATTTTTTTTAAAAATGATGGGCTTTGTTATAATTCCTCTGTTGCTGAAGGGGAAATGAAAATACAAAGGAGTAATTTGCTTTAACTATGACTGAAAAACTAATTAAAGGGAGAATTAGGGTTTGAAATCAAGTCCCTGATATTGCACAAGCAGTATTCTTTGACAATAATATGATGATCTGGTAAATTTGGCAGAAATTCAGCATGTCCACCAAATGGAAAAGCATATCACAAAATTTATCAATAGGTGACCTAGAAAAAAATTTGCTTCTATATATAGTAGGTCTGCTTAGGTCTGGGTTGACTGAAATTTATTCACATCCAGGTGCTTTCTAATCTTATTCTCCATTCAAAACCTGATCCACAATTTTAAAAAGTTTTTGGCCTTTGTTCGCTATATCTGTATATTCCTATCTTAAATAAACAAATCAGACCACATTCAAGGGATTTTATATTTCTTATCTGTGTCTGTGAGGCACCATGTACAACATCATACCAGGATTTACTTTCATCTTAAATATCCTGTCCAAATCTGGCCAAAGAGATACTGAAGACTTTACTTTTGTACTGACTATAACTAAAATTAATATTTGGCATTTTTATAGTATTGTATTATCTCAAAACATTTTTTCTCTAATCATTTTATCTAAGTATAAATGTCTATTACTACATTTTTCATTTTGTAACTCAAAGTGAAATCTAAGACTTGCCAAGGACTCACATCTAGTTTGTGGCAGAGGAAAGACTAGAATCTTTTACCTTATTTTAAGTGTCACAGACTTGGAAATAGTTAAGACTTTTCTCTCACTCTAATGACAGATTAAGGGATCTTACTGTTTCCTTCCCATCCAACACCAGTCTGACCACATATTCATAAAGAGGTTTTCCATCAGTTGGTATCGTCAGTGCTGAGCTCCGAAGTGGGACCAGGAGGGTGCGAAGGTGAGAGGAAAGTCAAGACATTTTGTTATAGGAGTTATTTTCTCATCAGTCCATTCATTCATTAAAAGTTTAGTAGTGTTTGCTGACCCTGAACTGAGTGCCAGGCTCTGCACCGGACATTCAGCATTCAAAACAGACAAGACAAGTCCTTTGCCTTTATTCTCCCTGTGTTCCCAAGGTCTTGAGAGAACTACCCTCCACTTTCAGAGCCCTCTGATCTGCTCTACCACAACAGTTTCCCTGCTTGAATATACAAAAACTGATTCATACTAGGGTTTTTTGAGTATAATAAAGAAGACAACTGGAGACAAAGGCTATTTCCAGAAACTAAACATGGAGGCTAGCCTGAGTTCCACCTGTTTCTAACAGCAATCCCACAAATACCAAACAGAAAGTAATCAGAAACACTGACAATTCTCACACAGATTCAGTCCTGTCTTTAATATTTGTGGGACCCACAGCAAAAGCACAAGTGAAGGACTATAACTCCCCCCCCCCTTTCCCCACTCAGCCAGCTCATTTTGTTGAACACTGTAAGGAGTCTCAGTCATATGGATGCAAGGAACACTCTTCCTCTTCATCAACCCCTCTCACCCCTCCCCCACCACAAACTGCTAAACAACCTACCTTTGGCTGTTTGGCATGGGGGGCATAGTTTGCCTTGGAGAGGATACTCTGAGAATAGTGCTTATGTAGGTCCTAGAGGTGGGCCCAGGACATTTAAGAAAAGAAGTAGTCACATGGTCGAGATGAGGCACATCTCCTGGGCCCTAAGGTTTGCTCACACCATGGGAAGAGTTGTGGCCAAAAAAGGGCCAGGTAAGAAGCCTCTGAAATAGAGCCCCCAGGGCAGAAGTTCCTGCTTCCCAAGTCTAAGGATGGTACTGTTTTTGTCTATTCCTGGGGGTGGGGGTAGGGAATTAGACAAAATTTATTCTTAGCTTTCTCACACTTTTATTTTTTTTTAAACTGTCTTTATATTTTTAGGATCCTGCAAACTGACCTCTGTAGGCCTCTCCCCGGACTAGCCTGCTCAAGGAATTTCTTTATCCCCCAGTGCTTGTCTTTTAATACCTCTTTGGCCTCATCAGGCTACACATAGGCCATCTAATAGCTTGCTACTAGGTATGTCTGTGAACCTACTGCAGAAGGATTACCTGAGAAATATAAATTTTTGGCTCTCAGATCTACAGAATCAAAATCTGCATTTTATCAAGATTTCCTAGTGATTTATATGCACAATAAAATTTGAGAGGAACTGATCTAATAGATTTATTTTACAAGGAGATATAAAGAACTTACATAATTTTAAAATATCCAGTAGTTTTTATTTGCATGATTTATTTGCATGATTGATGATATTGAGCATCGTTTCATGTAATCATTGGCCATCTGTATGTTTTCTTTTGAAAAGTGTCTACTCAGATCTTCAGCATATTTTTAAAATCAGATTTTTTTCTTTTTCTTTTTTTGTTTTGTTTTCCTGTTTTTGTCTTTTAGCTATTGAGTTCTATAGAATACAAGTATAGCAAGGTTTTTCTAAAGAAAACTTACAGTGAGGAGCTCAAGGCACAAGTAATGGCCTAATAGAGTAAGATTTCATAAAGGATATCAATTTCAAACTCTTAGAGAAAATAAGTATGAAGAAAGTGAGTAGTCACAGAAGTTAAGAGAACAGGGAAACTTGAGGATGAAATAACAAAAAATGGCATATGTACCAGAGTTCCAAGTAAATAAGAGATTTTGCAACTGAGCAATCAGGAAGCTATTTACAGCTTTGGTGAACGTAGTTTCTCTATAGCAGTGGAGTCTGAAATCAGATTATAAATTTCAGGAGGTAAGGAGAAAGTAGCAGCTGAGGAATTAGACATAGGCAATGTTACTTAATCTTTCAGAAAGGGCATCTGCAAAGGAAAGCAGAGAGATAGGAAGGTACTGGAGGGACACTTGTCCTAGGAAACTATTTTCAGGACTGGAACAGTTTAAATATAAGAGCACCAATTTAATGGGAGTGGGGACAACCGAAAGAATAAGGTAATAGAAAATACAAAAGGCACTGATTTAAGAACAAAGATGGAAAGGCTGATTATGAATAGAAGTTGCACCTAAATTTCTTACAGTGGAAGAAATAATTCGTGTGTGTGTGTGTGTGTGTGAGAGAGAGAGAGAGAGAGAGAGAGAGATTGGGTGGGGAGGGAGAGGGAAGAACAGATTAGAGAGAATAGATGGTTTTGAGGTTATGGGTTGAAAGTTATTGAGAAGGTAAGCCAGGTGACACCCAAAAACTTCAGTCTCCCTGAAGAAGTAAAGAGACGCATCTTTATTATTTTTTTAAGATTTTATTTATTTGAGAGAGAGAGAATGAGAGAGAGAGAGAGAGAGAGAGAGAGTGCATGAGAAGTGGAAGGATCAGAGGGAGAAGTGGACTCCCTGCCAAGCAGGGAGCCAAATGCAGGACTCAATCTTGGGACTCCTGGATCATGACCTGAGCCAAAGGCAGTCACTTTTCTATTTTCTATTTCTATTTCTTTTTCGAGAGAGATCGATCATGCAGAGTGTGGGGGGGGAGGTGCAGAGAGAGAGAAGCAGGTTCCCCACTGAGGGGAGCCTGATGTGGAACTGGATCCCAGGGCCCTGGGATCATGACCTGAGCTGAAGGTAGATGCTTAACCTACTGAGCTACCCAGGTGCCCTCATAAGAGATACATTTTTTGATTAAAGGGGAGGAAGACATTGATGTGGGGTTTATTGAGTTCTTAAAGAGGCCAAACTATACTTCTGCCTGAAGTTCCCTTGATTCTATAAACTAGAATTCTGCTCCTAAACTGCTGTTCCTAGAGGTCTTTTAATTTTCATCCAGACCACCCTTAAATCCTACTGGTTCTCCTAAATCTACCTTTGAAGTGGCATTTCAACAAAGAAATTTTGCTGACCTGTGTCCTTTGTAACTTCACTGAGTTCCTAAGCATCTTCCTCTTAAAAACTTTACTAGCTTACCTTAAATTGACTGCTTATGATTCATCTTTTCTGTATATTTGGATATACTTTATATTACTTTAAGAATTTTTATATCTATATCACTATCTAGATAATCAACCTCTTTTGTTGTTTGTGGTTTTGCTGAAGTAGAATTAGTAGTCTTTTTTAAAAGATTTTGTTTATTTGAGGGGGATAGGGCAAACACACGAAAGAAGGGGGAAGAGGGCGAGGCAGAAGTGGACTTCCAGCTAAGCAACGAACCCCAGCATAGGGGGTTCAATGCCAATACCCTGAGATTATGACTTGAGCTGGAGGCAGACACTTAACCAACTGAGCTACCTAGGCAGCCCTGAATCAGTGGTATTATATAACAATTTCAAACAAAAAATGCTTGAAGGGAATTTATGAGAATAATTGTTTTTAAGGGAACAAACCAACAAAATCTATCTCAATTGAGCCAAAGAATGGCAATCAACTTGTTACATGTTTCCTTGTATATGAACAAGATACCATCACTACAAACTCTCTTTGGGATGCTAATGCACATAGAAGAGGATGAACTTGTGAAAATTTTAGATATTAGGCTCATTTAGTACAATCCAAAAGAGCAATTTGGCTTTAAGTTTAAAAATGGGGTAGACGGGGTCACAAAAGGTTTTTCTAGCCAAGTTTAATGAATATAGTTTCCACAGTTTTAAGTTGAAGACAGTCAAAGCTAGTTAATAAGATAGTTAATAAATTACCACCACATTATAATTGACAAAGAAAACCCCATGCTTATATCAGTCAATCATCAAACAAAATAAATCCTGGCCCAGATTTAGAAACCCATTATAAGTCCTGATTTTATGGGATAATTCTCATTATAAACAAAATAGTCACATTGTAACTAGCCAACTTTTTAAGAATTTGCAAAAGCTAATTGTTGCTCATAGTGTCAATCCAATTTTTTTCTGGTTTCCTAGTATCCACAAAAATCTGGCTTCAATTTTCCTATTGATTAACATACAAGCACATCACCTTTTTTCTCAAATGCTTACCCATTTTCTTTATATGCCTTTGGTCATGTTTCTCCTAGAAAGCTAGCCTCAACATTATTCTTCTCAAAGTCTTTCCATTAACGATAAGCTGAAAATCCATAAGCCCATTGGCAGTTTCTTAAATTATCTCCAAGTCTATTTTATAAATTTTCTGGATCTAGGTACATTGGAAGATTATAAATCACAAATTTGTATATACAACTACAAATTTATAACTACAAATAATTTATTTAGCTTTTCACATGTATTTAGTGGTGGACTAGACCCTTGAAATATCCCAATATTCTTCAATGTTTCACTCCTTTTCCATCTACATATGTTGTTTCCAAAATAAATTTTAATTAAAAAAATCAAAATGATTATAGTTCCCAGAATTTTAGAGTATAAGGGTTAATGTTGTAGACTAAGCTCATGTTCAGCAAATACTTACTGGTCAACTGATTGATTAAATCAGTGTCAAAGTTTGATTGGAGAAGCGGCTTTTATTCAAATACTTCGTTACAAAGGGCAGCAAGTTAACATAAATATCTGTTCTGGCTTTTCATGACTAGAGAGGTTTCGTTCACCTAAAACTTAGATACTTCCTATGTTCACATCCTATTTCACTTTATTGAAATTAAATTAATTAAAAGTGATATTATTTAAGTTCAGCTCTTCTGAATTGTAGAATATTTCTAGAAATATTTTCTTAACATTTTATCCATCTTAATCTTCAGTCTTATGAGAATATTCTCAACAGCAAGTTATTCATTTTAGTTTCATGAGTATCATTAGGAAAAAAGTTCCTCACAAAGTATTAGACTTTAAAAGCATCATGTTGAAGTAAGATTAACTCATTTATGAGTCAGAATAGATGAGGGAAGAAGCACAAACTGAACAAAGCAGGAAGTATAAGCCAGCAAAATCCAATTTCCTTCAGTAAATTACTGTGCACAGATAACAGCAAACAGGTCATTTAAACAGACTAGATGAGTCATTTATCCATTGTTCAGAGCTAGCAAAATTCACTGCTCTGTAGGAACATCCTGGTTATTGACAAAATTTAGTTTGTGTGTCACTTACCAAGAACTTAAACTTAGTTTAAGGGAACTAGTTTATGGACATCATTCCCATATCAGAAATGAGAAGACATCTTAGCTCAGAGGAAGTGGAACTGAGGAAGCAACCTAAAATAGTTGTAGATGGCTTCAATCAGTCAGCCAATATACGTCATGAAGTATTATTACCTAGCAATTATGGTAAGTATTCAGTGCCATACGTAAATAATAAGTTATAAAAATGTATTACCTACACTAAACACTCAGTTATATATTCCCATGCCATTCTATTTGAGTGGATATTTTGTCTCCCTGACTTATAAATTTCCTATGAATATAGTTCATCCATATTATCCCTCAATTTTATCTCTAACAATGTTGAAATCAAAATAGAGTTTCAATACATACATATTTATTGATGGATTCAGGTCAACAAACTGACTGAAATTTCTTTTCCAGCTGGTTTTGTGGGAATCATCAAGTTATCACCCTTGAGCAGGGATCATGTCTTCTGTAAGGACTAGATAGAATATACCTTAGACTTTGTGGGCCAGAGACTCTCTGTGGAAACTACTCTCTTTGTGGGCCAGAGACTCACTGTTGTCCTGTGACAAGAGCCACAGACAACATAAACTGCTCTGGTTGTGAACCAATAAAGCTTTATTTTAAAAAAGCAGGCCATTGGTGGAATGTAGTTTACCAGCCTCTGTCCTATGCCATCATTGAATTCTATTTAACTACTCTGTTATATGAGGGAGATACTACTAAAAATATGGTATTATAGGGGCACCTGGGTGGCTCAGTTGTTTAAGTATCTGCCTTAGGCCCAGGTTATGATCCTGCAGCCCTTGATCAAGCCCCACATCAGATTCCCTTCAGCAGAGACTCTGTTTCTCCCTCTGTCTCTCACCCCGCTTGTATACTCTCTCTCTCTCTAATAAATAAAATCTTTAAAAATATATGGTATTATATAATCAATTATTTTTAAAAGATGGACCTAATCAGTGACTATCTCATACAAAATGAGAAAAGCTAGCTTCTACGTGAATTCTTTGTGACCGAAGAAAGAAGCAGCATTTAAAAGACCTACTGGGTCAACATATTATTTAATACGTTCATCTTTGGAATTACTCATAAGAGTCACAGAACATAATTATATAAATAGGTATTTTTGCTAACCAACCAATAGGTTAATTATTTAATTAACCTATTGGCATCCATTTATACAGAGATAACAAAATTCTGTAAAAGAAACAAAACTATGAAAAGTGGGTTCTAAAACTAGTGTTCTTTTAACATATGTTTTGTTGTTTTCTTGAAACCAATATTTAGATAATATTGTGTAGTCATTGAAGGAGCCAGTTGAAAAGAATTACTTTAATAAATTATGACAATTCAGCTATTGAGAGACTAAGCAGGCAGTAATATCAATAGCATACTATTGTACACTCATATTAATGAGATTTCTTCATAACACAGTAAAAAATCATGTTATAAAATATCATAAAAAGATACCCTGTATTTTAATGCCATATTTATTTATGCTTAAGATTTTTTGTAAGGCTCTGTAATCCAAATAATTAAAATTATCTCTTAGATTATGGTAGTGTAGTGGTTTGTTTTCCTTTTTAATTGTTTGCCTCTTTGATGTTTTTCTTTTTCAAACAAAATTTGCTATTTCACAATGTATACTTTTTACAAACTAACTTAAGTTTGTCTTAAGCTGTTTTGGGTTAGTAGGCTATATAGGAACAAAGTACACTGGAACCAAGAGAGAAGACTTTACTGCCTACCCTGTCCCTTCCACACCCTCTACTAACAAAGCATGACTTCATGCCATATCCAGCAAAATAGAAAGGATAATTCTTTCTGTAGTCAATTGAGGAAAGTGGAAGATGAGTAAAAAGAGATTACTATTATGCATAGTCTTTTGAAATTTTCTTTTTTGTAATTAAGGTAGTAGATGAAGGAAGAAATGGATGAAAGAAGAAATTTCCATTCTTTTGAGAATAGAAATAATTCAGTAGAATGGAAAAAAAAAAGGACAATAAGGATAAAAGATATATTTGAGAGCAAATCCATAAGAGAAGGTAAGATATCAAGTACCTTGCAGGAATGGTGGGCTAAGATAAGGAGCACTGTCATCTGTAAGTATGTGAATTCAGTTGGAGTTTGGTCACAGACGTGGGAGGCAGTCATTTCTCTTTCAATTGTTTCTACAATTTCTGTTAAACCTCCTGAAATCTCTCTCTACAGATAGTATCTTAAAGAAAACCAAGGAAGAGGCACCTGGGTGGCTCAGTGGGTTAAGCCTCTGCCTTTGGCTCAGGTCATGATCTCTGAGTCCTAGGATTGAGCCCCACATTGGGCTCTCTGCTCAGTGGGGAGCCTGCTTCCCTCTCTCTCTCTGCCTGCCTCTCTGTCTACTTGTGATCTCTCTGTCAAATAAATAAATAAAATCTTAAAGGGGGAAAAAAAAAAAAGAAAGCCAAGGAATTTTCCAAACAGACTTTTTGAAAGGTCAGTTATGGTTACCAATAAATACAGGATGTCGAATTAAATTCAAATATCAGATAAGCAAGGGATAAATTTTTAGGATGTCTCCAATATTGAATGATACATAATTTTTTAGTGTACATAAATTTGATATGAAGCACTATTTTTAGTAGAATGTGTATTTGGAACGTACTTATCCGCAAATATTATTACTTATTTATCCAAAATTCAAATTTGACTGTGTCCTATATTTTTTATTACCTAAATCTGGAAACCTATCCATAGTCCAAGTAGAAAGCATAAGCAAACTCTGGTATATAGAAATAAATGCCTTTTAGAATATTCTCAGTTATTATCAGGTTGCATACAATCTTTTGGGGACAGTGAAAAATATATAGCAAAGGTGTTATGCACAGGCAGAAAAAAAGTAACCTATGAAATAAAAGTTTTTTATTTTTTTTTTTTTAAGATTTTATTTATTTATCAGAGAGAGAGGGCGAGAGAGCAAGCACAGGCAGACAGAATGGCAGGCAGAGGCAGAGGGAGAAGCAGGCTCCCCGCCGAGCAAGGGGCCCGATACGGAACTCGATCCCAGGATGCTGGGATCATGACCTGAGCTGAAGGCAGCTGCTTAACCAACTGAGCCACCCAGGCGTCCCTGAAATGAAAGTTTTTATGATTTAATATCTCTGCAATATACTCCTCTAATGCCAACAAGTGTCTAATACTAATTTAAGAAAGCTAATTATCAATGGGCAAAAGACATTGACAGACATTTCTCCAAAGAAGACATACAGATGGCCAACTGACACATGAAAACATGCTCAACATCACTAATCATCATGGAAGTACAAATCAAAACCACAAGGAGATATCACCTCAAACCTGTCAGAATGACTAAAATAAATAAAAGAACACAAGAAAAAAAAGGTGTTGATGAGGACATTGAGAAAAAGGAACTCTTGTGCACTGTTGGTGGGAATATAAACTGGTACAGCCACTGCAGAAAACAGTATGGAGGTTCCTCAGAAACTTAAAATAGGATTACCATGTGAGCCAACAATTCCACTACTGGGTATTTACCCCCACACACACAAAAAACAAAAACACTACCATGAAAAAATATATGCTTACCACATAACACATATCAAAATGGAATACTGGTTATAAAAAGTAATAAAGTCTTGCCATTTGTTACAACATGGATGTTAAATTAAGTAAGTCAGTCAGAGAAAGATAAATACCATATGATTTCACTCATACATGGATTTAAGAAACAAAACAAATGAAAGAGGGGAAAAAATTCAAATAAAACATACTCTTTTTTTTTTTTTAAGATTTTATTTATTTATTTGACACAGAGAGAGAAATCACAAGTAGGAAGGCACAGAGAGTGGAAAGCAGGCTCCCTCCTGAGCAGAGAGCCCCACATCGGGCTTGATTACAGGACCCTGAGATCATGACCTGAGCAGAATGCAGAGACTTAACCCACTGAGCCAACCAGGTGCTCCAAAAGAACCCATTCTTAACTACAGAGAACAAACTGATGGTTACCAGAGAGGAGGTAGGTGGGGATAATGAGTGAAATGGGTGAAGAAGATTAAGAGTACACTTATCATGATGAGCACTGAGTAATGTATAGAATTGTTGAATCACTACACCTTACATCTGAAACTAATATAACTCTGTTAGATACACTGTAATTAAAATAAAATAGAAGGCTAATATGAGCAAAAAGTACCTTAGTTTGAAAATCTTTTGCCATTTTTTCATGAGTACCATGAAGACACTTAAATTAATTCAGTGCATTTTATAAGTGCTTTACATTTTCCAGAGTAGAAAACAGAGCCTCCAGAAGATAAGTAATGCCCAAAACATTGGAAGAAGGTCTGCTCACCACTAAAGTTGATTCTCCATCACAGCTTGCTGCCTCTCAGCAAGACATGTTGGAAATAAGACAGTGGGACCTATTTGAAGCACAGAGCTCTGTTGGAGGGATTAGACTGACTCAAGAGCATTGTTCATCTGGGAGGCAGAGAGAGAGAGCTGGAACTAAGAATAGTGACAGCAGGAAGAGGATGGATATGCAGAGAAAAAAAAATTACTACTTGAATTTCACAGATCACCAAGTCTCTCTTATTTTCAGCTTCTCTATTACCTTCTTAAATAATTAACAAACCTATGTTGAAATCTTTCAAATAGGGAATTACACTATATAGGTTCTATGATGAGTAATACTTACACCAAAGGAAACTGATTCCTTGATTTGATGTAAAGATAAATAATATTTAGGAAATAGAGAATATGCCAAAGGTAGTTCAACTTATGGTAGTTGTAATGAATATTTAGGGGGAGTTTATAGGAAGATGGCAGATAAGGGCTTCAGTAAGAGTTTAAGGCTTCATGGTAGTTAGACATTCATTAATCTATTTCTTCATTCCATAGATATTGAGTTAGCACCTATCATGTGCCAGGACTTATACTAGCTGCAGAAATTTAAAAAATGAGTAAGTCACAATTCCTAGCAAATTCAGATGTGCTTTAAAAAAAAGTTATTTACATCACCTTCAAAGAACATCAAATAACTCTAAAATAGTTACAAGATTTCTCCAAAGAAAACCATAAATCACTATTGAAAAATATTAAGAAGGTCTAAGTAAATTGAGAGATACACATTGCAAACAGTTTGAAATGGAAGATTCAATAAAAATGTAAAGGTATTTTTTCACAAAGTATATATGTTATCTATATATTTCAATTCTAATCAAAACATAGCCATTTTTTAAAATTTTCATTAAAATTCCAGTTAGTTAACATACAGTGTAATACTAGTTGCAGGTATACAATTTAGTTGATTTTTAGTTAAATGAGATACGATTTAGTTGATTGAGATTTAGTTAATTGAGATACGATTTAGTTAATTGAGATACAACACCTGGTGCTCATCTCAAGTGTACTTCTCAATCCCCATCACCTATTTAACAAAATTGATAAGCTGACCCAAAATTTTTCTATGGACGTGTAAAGGATGAAAAAATCTAGGCAATCTGAAGAAGGAAAAAAAAAAAAAAACCTAAAAGATTTCTGCTATCAGAGATTTATTGTCCTGTGGACTTGGTGTAGGCAAAGTCAGATATGCAAATCGATCAGAATACAGAAGCCAGAAACTCACACATACACATGGACCTGATGCATGATCAAAAAGAAAAACTATTGTGAAAACACACACACACACGCACACACACACACACACGCTGATACAGTGAGGGAAATGGCCTTTTCAATAAATGGTATTGTGTCAATTCAGTATCGATAAGAAAAATGACTCTTGAATTTATATTTTGAATTTCCACCTAATTCTATTATAGGTGAGTAGTAAATATAAATATAAAAAGGTAAAATGATAAAGTAAAAACTTTTAAATGTCCACCAAATAATGGAATGGAGATATATAAATCTCCATTAATTGAATATTAATTGAATATTACTGTCATAAAAAAAGTTTGATACATGCTACAACATAATGAACCTTGCAAACTTTACGCTAAACAAGTGAGTAACAAATTACATATATTACTTAATTCCATTTTTATTAAATGTCCAAACAGGGCAAATCTATAAAGTCATAAAGAAAATTAGGGATTGCTTAGGGCCTGAGAAGATTGAGAATTAGAAGAGCAATAGCTCAAGTGAAGGGGATTTCATTCTGAAGTGGTAAAAAAAGTTCTAAAATGGATTGTAGTCATGGTTGCCCATATCTGTGAATACACTAAAAAACACTAAATGTAAATGAACTCTTAAATGTAAAAAAACAAAAAAATAAAACAAACAAAAACCTCATCTTAATCGAACCATAAACCATTAAATGGGTGGATTGTATGGTCTGTGAATTTTATTTGGTAAAACTGCTATTAAAAAAAAAGAAAAAAGTAAAAACTTCTAGAGACCAGTAAAAGATGAAAACATTCATGGCCCTGAGCTATAGGCAGATTTCTAAACAAGACAAAAAACACAGTAGACATAAAGAAAAAAATCATAAATTGAACTACCTTAAAAATAAACTTTTCTGGGACTCCTGAGTGGCTCAGTCAGTCAAGCACCTGCCTTCCACTCAGGTCTTGATCCCAGGGTTCTAGGATCAAATGCCATATTGGGCTCCTTGCTCAGCGGGGAGCCTGTTTCTCCCTCTGCCTGATGCTCCCCCTGCTTGTGAAGGAATGCGCGCGCTCTCTCTCTCTTTCACAAATAAAGTCATAAGATTAAATTTATCTTTAAATGAACATATGCCAGGAAGAGTGTAAAAATCCAAGCCACAATGTAAGAGAAGACATTTGTAATGCATCTATCTATAAAGGACTCCTTTTCATAACATACAAAGAACTCTCAAATTCAGTAACAGACAACCTAATGGCAAAAAGGGCAAAAGGGGGGCACCTGGGTGGCTCAGTCGTTAAGAGTCCTGGGATTCAGCCCCGCCTCAGGCTCCCTGCTCAATGGGAAGCCTGCTTCTCCCTCTCCCACTTCCCCTGTTTGTGTTCCCTCTCTCACTGTGTGTCTCTCTGTCAAATAAATAAATAAAATCTTTAAAAAATAAAATTAAAAAAAAAAAAAGGTCAAAAGGGCTGAACTTTACAAAAGAGGACATCCAAATAGTAAACAAACCTATGAAAAGAAGCTCTTCATCATTGACAGAGGAAATTCAAGTCAAAGATACACTGCAAGACCACTACGCACCTACCATCATAAATAAAATTTTAAAAATGAAGAAAATACCAACTGTTTATAAGAACATAGAACATTCAGATCTCCCATGTTGCATCCACTTGGCACTACCTACTAAAGGTGTTTATACTCCTATCTTTTGATTCAACAATTCATATTCCAATACAGTAAACTATCTAATACCTATTAAGTGTTAGACTTGATAAATAGGTTGTGGTACTCTTATAAAACAGACCCGTATGAAGCCATGAGAATGGCTGGTCTACAACTACATCCATTAACATGGATGTAATTATCACAAACATAATAAACTACAATACTAAGAGAAAAATCTAGCCACAAAAGCCATGTAGATTGTATGTTTCCATTTCTACACATTTCAAAACCAGTTGAAACAAAACAATGAGGATGAAAGTCAGGTTAGTGATTACCCACGGGAGAAGACGGGAAAGAGGTTTCTAATCACGGGAGGAGCTTGAAGGGGTCAGACTATGCCCTTCGGACAGGAGGACTCCTTTGAGCTGAAAGCAACTGAGAAACAGCAGACACTGGAAGAACTTCCCGCCCCACTTTTGGCTTAAAACCTTTGTAAAGGTTACAGAAATGTGCGTTTATCAAAGTATTTCTTCTCCCCATCAGGAAACGGAGAACAACTCTCATTTGTGTAGCAAACCTTACGAACCAACCCTTACTCCTCACAGAGTTCCTGGTCACCTTCCCACAAGTACCCAACCCTAGCGCGCCTGCCCTTCTAGTACTGGTTCCGGCCCCACACCTCAAGGGCTTGGAGGGACTGGAGAGGAGTAAGTTCTGCGGTCTCGGAGAATATGCAGGTTTCAGGAGCAGGGAACTCACCGAGGAGGCGCAAGTTCGCTGCAGGATCACGCGCTTCCTCACCGCAGGGCCTGAAGGGCTGAAAAGACGACGGATGTGGACGCCGATGCGCATGCGCCCAGACAGTCTCAGCGTCACGTGCCAGTTCACGGCTGCGCACTGGAAGATGTCTCTCGAGTGGGGACTGCCGGCGGGTTACATAATACGAATTCGGGAGAGGGTGAGGCGCCCCTAGCTGCAGGGCTCCAGATACCCGATCAGCCAGTCTTATCCCTTCCAGGGCCTCCACCAGCTCTGCAGCTCCCATGACCAGCTGTTAGCTTTATGCGTCCTGGGTCCTTCATGACCCCGGGGTTAAACCAGGGGTCCCCTCAGATGATGACTCGTTGGGCAGCTATGTGGCTGCAGCTGAGGCGGTCGGTCCCCAGGGCAGCAGTGGAGGCTCGCACAAGAGAAAACAGTATCCAGAGAATGATTCCCAAAGTAAGTGACAATTTTCTTTACCAAGAGCCTCATGATTCAAACCGCTGATTTGTTTCGGACTGGGAGTCGGATCACCCAGGGTGTTCACTCCTATCCTCGTGGATTTAATGAAGATGCTACATTAGCGGAGTGCTGGGCTGTAAACGCAGTGTCCGCCTGCAATGGCACAGGTGTCCCCTTGTGAGGTAGTGATAGTGTTCAAGACCGTCCATTTTAGGATACGTCTGGGTATCCGGTGAGGACAGGCTTTATCAGCTAAAGTTTAAGGTTGCGGGTGTGTGTGTGTGTTTAGTTTAATAAGAGCTTTGATGTGCTGTACTGTCCTTCAGGCCAATAGAACAACGATGGCAGCCAAATGATGACAGTGGAAAACAGAACGTGCCAACCAGGACTTGAGGAGAGGGAGGTGGGCAGCTTTTGTTTCCATGCGGGCACATTCTCCTCTATGTCCAAGAAAAACTCAGAATGCAATGGCCAGCTCACCCAGATGGAAGCCCCAGTCAAATGTTTGTGACTCGCAACCAGTGGGTCCTATTTGGGGCTACCCAATAAATACCTAGATTGTGTGAACAGTCAGTGTCAAAACAGTTGGCTCCCCCTTAATGTGACAGAGAGGCTGTGTAGGTTCCAGTGATATCCATCCCATATCCCAGGTACAATGGGGTTGTTTTATTTAGAGTGGTTTTTCTGTTGCCAACATAATGGTGCTTGAGTGCTAACCAGGGGCAAGCCCCATGAATCTATTACTCTAAAAGTGAGTTTACCTACCTCTTGCTGGGTGTGAAGCTAAAAGACAACCAAGCCAAAAATAGGAAAAGGAAGGGTTTTATCTGCAAAAAGTAAAAGAGGACACTAGTGATATTTCCCAAAGTAGGGTCTCCTTGGATAACAAAATGAGGAATTATTAAGCTGAGAGTACATACATATTCATGAAGGGGCTTGTGTGATGGGGAATTCAGCACGGAACTAGAGCAAGAGCCATCTCTAA
The DNA here is from genome assembly GCF_030435805.1 of Mustela lutreola. Taxonomy (NCBI): domain Eukaryota; kingdom Metazoa; phylum Chordata; class Mammalia; order Carnivora; family Mustelidae; genus Mustela; species Mustela lutreola. The sequence goes on along the minus strand of NC_081300.1, from coordinate 29,332,165 downwards.
GTGACACAGTCCAGGTCTAAGTTGATCAAAGTCCCAAGGGCCAATAAGGGTTAGTTAGCATCATTAATTCTCTGACTCCAATTGTTTGGGTATTCAAGCACTCAAAGGAGTTTAAATCCTGAAAAGAGAACTCTATAATGTATTCAGTCTTTCCTTTTGAATCAGCAATGAGAATTTTACCACTGATGTATTGTCCCTAATATTATTAAGCTATCTTCTGACCTGCTTGTAACTATTTATTCTTACATTCTTTTGTTTCCTTAAAATAATTAACTACTGAGTTCTGTAATTCTGCAATTTTAACATACCCCTGAAGTTCTGCAAAAAATGTGCTTTGGGCAAAAAACACTGGTCAGGCATACATCACAAGATGGCCAGGGGCCTGAAATGACTTTTCTTATGACAAGAAGCTATGTCTTTCTCTTTTTCCAAAGATCCCTAACTTGTTCTGCCTATAAATCCATCCCAAATCTGAGTATAGCCACCCATGACTCTGATGATGGTATTTTTAGGACCCCGCTGGCCAGCAGTTTGATGGGTTGCCCATGTAGTTTCACTGACAGATAAAGAATACCCACATCCAATGTTTTTGGTAGGTATGTATCACAGGTCAGGTGTTGGGATCAGTACTGGTAACATCAGATGAATTAAGAATGCTAATCCTAGGTTTTTCTTCCTTAATATGCTGCTCTAGTGCCTTTCAGCCCCTGTTCCAGAAGTAGTGACAACTACCATGGCAATCTCAATGAGCCAGAGAATGGCCACATATTCAATTGCTGGATTTATTTCTTTGCTGGGTTTGCAGGTGGACCCCATTGTAGTTGGGTGTTTCTGTTAGATGACCATTTCATGACCAAAAAACCACCAGAATGGTAGAAGTCTAAGATCAAGAAGACAAATACTTAGTAGGAACTTGTATGAGAAGTTCTTTCCCTTCTGTAGGAATTATATGTGTGTAATGACCCTTAGATGTTAATGTGGCTTCAGCCTTAGGAACTCGACCTGCTTGTACACACCTTATGTGTTGGCCTTGGGGGCATTACTGTCAAGCATGAGGAGATGGCCTGGGGGTGGGATATGCCAGATCAGGATCCCCATCTTCTCCTCCCCAAGGATGCATATTCCATTTCAGGCGTATTGCGTTTAACAGGTCCAGCTTACATGAGGACAATGAGATCTCAGTGGAGAGTGAGTAGTTCCCTCTTACCCAGGGGGTGTGATATAACTCGTACATCTCAGTGGGACATCATATTGCAAATTCTAGAAGCTAATGCCTCTCCCAGGCATGATGGGGTTTTGTATTCTCAGCAGCATAGAACTTTGCTTCTCGCTAGGGATAGGGGCATGGGTTGTTTCCCATGACTTTTATGCCTTTACACTGTGGATGTCTCAGTAGGGGTCCCCAATCTGGCATAAGGGCAACAGGCCCTAGTGGTTGATCATTCATATGTGTTAAAGCCTGGAATCATGCCTTAGTCCACTGGCCGAGATGGTTTTGATTTATAGTAATTAAATATGCTGCTTTTATATTCCTTTTTTCCTTTCAACCACCTTTTTTGCATGTAGGTTAAAGGGGAGAAGGAACTTTCAATTCAATGCTATGTTTTTGTGCCCAATCTTGAACATCATGACCCTTAAAATGTGACCTTGATCGCTGTACTAGGGTATGCATACATGGTATGCATACATGGTATGCATCATTTTCTCTAATCCCCAAAATGGAGGTGATCTGGTTTATGTGACAACAGGGAAGACCTTGGGTTAAGCTAGATGCAGCGTCCACACAAATCAAGGCATAGTCAGAATCCTCACTTGGAGGGAGGGGACAATATAATTAATTTACCAATTTCTCACCATTTGGGAACTCCAGTGGATGGCCCCAGATTCATTTGGCAGTTTCCTGGGGTGTTGTTTATCACACACAGGAAGGCAAATCCTCAGTCTTTCTTTTGTAAATTTAATTTGCAGTCTCCAGTAATAACAACCTAAAAGTGCAGAAGAAAAATTTTTTTTCTATTCCATATGAGAACACCAGAGGAGTTTCTAGAGTACGTTAATCATCTACTTTTTTAGTCATTATATAGGTGTTATCTTTTAGTGAAAATTTGTGGAGCTCTATACATATGAGATTATGTGTAGTTTACTTTAATAAACGCATAGTTGAAACATGAAAGAAATATCGAGGGCCATTTAATCCTGAGGACCTCCAGTAATCCAATTAATGTCCTCAGTTAAGTTTTCTAAACTTGGCATATTGTTGTAGTAGATCCCTATAGTAGAAACGGTCAGGTTTATTTCAGTATTTATTCTCTAATTGATACTTGTCAATGGAACCTTGCATTTTTATGTGAGCAATAGCTTTCCAGGAGAAAAAAGAAAAATTGTATTTCCCAGCTTCTCTTCACTTAGGCATACCATGTGACTGAAGTACTGCCAATGGGATATAAGCAGCAGTGTTGTGTCTAACTTTTAGAGAGTATCTTTAAACCCCTGTGGCATACTTGAGTTCCTCCTTTCAGATTTTCTCCTGGTCGGAATATAGACAGGATGGATTTTGAAAAGGAAGCCAAATGCTAAGTATTACAATGAAATAAATTAGAAAGTCCCCTATATTTATTTGAGATGAAAATGTAATATGTTCTCTTTATTTAACCCACTAGTATGTTGAGGGATCTCTCACAAGAATCTAATAGTAATTAATGCATTTCTGTTTCCCACTTGCTAGCTGTGCAACTTTGGCATATCAGTTGCAGTTAAAGAACTTCCCTTATGTGTTGAATGGAAAACATATAGCACCTGTCTCAGGGGTTGTGTATAATATATGGGATTACCCATGCAAAGAGATTACTTTATGTCCTGGCATACAATAGGCACTCAGTAAATTCTAGTTTGTTTGTTTGTTTGTTTGTTTTAATTTTATATTTTCTGTGGCTTAACTCCACTTAAGCTCAGGATGACTAATTCTGCATTTCAAGATGCATGTTGAATAAATATTCAACTCCTGATGTCTGTTTATAGCTGCCTACCTTGATAGCTATAAATACCTCAAACCCATCGTGTCTGAAAACTAACTCATATTGTTTTCAACTCGCTCTTTTCCTGAATTTTCCTTTCTGACTAATGTCATTACACCTATGTAGTTATGCAAACAAAATAATACCAGTCACTTTAGGCAATTTATTATGTACAATATAGTCTCTAAGATGGTCTAAGTTGTCTTTATAGTCTCATATCTATTCACACTCCTCTTTTACTTGTCTCTTATTTGAGTATTCATCTGACTTGCATTTCTGTAGGAATCTCATAATTGATCTATCTACCTATACATCACCACCAAAAAACCTTTTTATAGATGGTTATTAATCAGGCCATCATACTAATTTTTTTTTAAAGATTTTTTATTTATTTGACAGAGAGAGATCACAAGTAGGCAGAAAGGTAGGCAGAGAGAAAGAGGGGGAAGCAGGCTCCCTCCTGAGCAGACAGCTTGATGTGGGACTCGATCCTAGGACCCTGAGATCATGACCTGAGCCAAAGGCAGAGGCTTAACCCTCTGAGCACCCAGGTGCCCCCAATATCTTACTTAAAAGCATTTCCGAGACATGCTTTTGGATACAAATAAAATCCAGACTTCATTCCATAGTCTGAAAAGTTTATGTTCTATTCCTTCCTAACTTTCAGTTTCATTCCATGTTTCTTTCCCAATCAGACCCTTAATTTCAGCTATAAAAATAGCTAGCATTTATGGAGTCATGCACTTCTCTAAGCACTTGACATAAGCTATCTTTTTTAATCTGCTGAGCAACCTTATGAGCTAGATATCATTATTATTGCCAGATGTTATTGCCAGATGAGGAAAGTGATACATAGAGACATCAGAGGCTTATCAAAGTTTGCACAGCAAGCAAGTGGTTTGCCAGGGATCAAGCCTAAATGGAGTTTGCACTCCACTCTGGGACTTTGCTTCTCGCCATCCTAAACCCTAAAGTACTGAGCACTTTATTTTTCAATTTCTTTGTCCAGAATGCACCCCATTTGGGTAACATGCCTCTCAGCTGGGAGATTCCTCAAAATTCTCTTCGGTGGCTCCCCCTACAAAGACTTCCAGACCCAAGCAGGAAGAGCTGGGCACACTTTCTTTGTGTTCCCGTAGCATAGGCATTGTGCTTTCCTTACAGCCCCTGTCCTCTATTATTACTGTTTCTTTGTCTCTGATCAGTGTGTAAGTTTAGATGAGACCTGTGTTATTTAATTGAGTGTCCCAAAACATAAAAGAGTGCATAGGACATGCTAGATATTCTACAATCATTTGCTAAACAAATTATAAGAAAAGAATAAGTTAATTGGTGAGTGAAAGAAACATATACATATGCATGCAACAAAACAAAACCATGTTACGCCATGGGAAAAGCAATTTACTGGCAGGCAATCCAATTTTTATATTTAATTTCGGAGTTAAAGTTCTGTATGGATTTTATGAGATTTCTTGGTGTTATTTAGATTATAGAGAAAAGCAGGTCACATGAAGAGGTTAAAAATCAAACCTCACAAGTTATATCAAGATAGAAATACTCTACACGCCCTCTCAGCTGCATGGAACAGATGCCCTTCTTGGTGGTAACAGCCACAGCCGCTGAATGATGTTGTGTATGAGAAAACTTGGATCCTATCCTCAGAAATCAGCTGTTAATAAAAAGGACAATCTTTTTCAGGGCCATGAGCATAGGTTCACATCTTCACCAAAGCAGAGAGGCAGCAGGGATTTATTGATTACACAGCTGTTAAGTTCCTCCCATCCAACCCCATTCCACTTACTCTCCCCAAGCCTGCCTTGTGTGCTAGGAAAGTTCCAGCCAGATGCCTGCCTGCCCTCCTGAACTGTATTCATTCTAGACTTGGTCTATCACAGTAGCCACACCTCCGTGTCTTTTGACTGTCACAGCCCATCTCTACTTTGAATCACCATGCCAAAATAAGGCTCTTCTCAGGACTCTACCCCCTGGACCTCTCAACCATGTACTTTTCAAAACAGTATACTCAAGTAGATAATTTTTAGTCTCTTACATATCTAAATGATGTGATTTATTTAGCCACCTTGGGATCTGGTATCCAGAGACATATTGAATTCCATTAACAGATGATTTCCAGAAAGGATCTGTTATCTCTCCTCACAGGTCACATTTTTATATTTTAACAAGAAAAGCAATCTTAGAATTGCTTTTGCTTAGAATGATCTTGCCCAAAATAATAACTAGAAATGGAAGTTTAAGAAGCTGGGGAAAATATCCTTGCTTTTGACCTCAGCTTACTAGTAGTACTAATATGTTTGTGCTACTAACTGAATTACCACTGACATTAATCAAAGAGGAAAAGATCAAATATATGTAAATTGAACTAAACAAGTGAAATTATCAGACATGCTACGAAGGTGGCTGAGAAATGAGAACACAGGTAGCAAGCTGTGAGCAGCCACATCAAAACTATAGGAGAATAAGAAGGGAGTGAAAGAAGCATAACTTCGTGGATAATAACCAATGGCCTAAAAACAACAGCATTTGCCACTGTGTTTCATAAATTCCTAGTTTGAATTTTCATGGCACAGTTGCAGAAGACTTGAAAGGAATTTAGAAGATAAAGCTGCAAGTGGAGAAACTCACCAGATAATTTACTGGCCCAGGAGTTATTATTGTGGTCAATGCTGTATTTACTTTTATCTTCCTAATGAAAAATGAAATGCAGCATGAAAGGTGGAAGTGGGATTTTTGGTCTCAAAATGTTCTCCTACATTTGGTTTCAAATGTTCTCCTATCCATTACTCCCCATCTCCTGATAGGCCTTCATTACTAGTCAGATGGGTTCAGAGGCGGCAGTGCTTCTCCCAGGAGCTACAGTGGAACCTGGAGATTGAAGATCTATAGACTGAATCTTTAATACATTGATTCAGAAGAAAAAGAACAAAAATCTATTAAAGGAGAGTCCTTCCTATGTAAGTGAGGACAGTGGTCTTCACCAGAATGAAGGCATAGAACCTCAATCAAGGGAAAAGTATAACTAGTGCAGGTTCCATAAATGTCATATGCTGATGTATCAATACCCTAGAATGTTCTCTGGTTTGTTCTTAGGTATTAAGGACTCTGGGTTAGCGTTATATTTATGTCCCCTTTTAGTTGCATTATTGATCTGGTTGTCTATTTCTTTTTTTTTTTTTTTAATATCTTATTCGGTTATTTGACAGAGAACCAGAGAGCACAAGTGGAGGGAATAGCAGACGGAGAGGGAGAAGCAGGTTCCCCACTGAGCAGGGAGCCCAACGTGGGGCTCATTCCCAGGACCCTGGGATCATGACCCAAGCCTAAGCCAGATGTTTAATCATCTGAGCCACCCAGGCACCCCTGGTTGTCTACTTCTATGTAATAAGCCACCTCAAAATTTAGCAGCCTATTATAATGGTTTATTATCTCAATGATTCTGTGCGTCGACTGAGCTCAGCTGGACAGTTCTTGCTCAGCTGTGGATGTGGTTGCAGTCAGACAACATGTGGGACTGGAGTTATTGAAAAGATGGACTGGTCTAGATTACCAAGATTGATCACTTACATGGGTGGACTTGTTGCTGGCTGTTAGCTAGGAACCAGAGTTATCTATAGGAGCACCTATATGTGGTTTCTCCATGCACCTTGGGCTTCTCAGCATGGTTGCTAGGTTCTCAGTGTCACTACCACACATATTCTATTGGACAACAGTCACTGGCTCTACCTCACTCAGGTTCAAGTGGGTGGAGAAATGAACACTGTCACTTGATGAAGGAACAGCGAGATGATACTGGAGAACAAAGTAATGAGAAATATTGTCATGATCATCTTTGGAAGAGACAGCCTTCCAGAATTATTGATATACATACTGGTTTGTTAAGCTTCTAGATAGCATGTACCCAAACTGCCCAATTCCTCCATATATTCGAGCCTCTCCACTTGTCTTTGGAGCCCTTTCTACTTTAAGTGCTCTAGTCCATGACTGTCGTGTTCTTTTGAATATCAGTCTTTTAACCTCTTCTGCCAAAGCTCTCCTATCTTGTGTTCTAGTGCCTAAAGGTAATCATGAGTGATGTGGGACATTTTGGTTTTCTTCTTCTGTGTTCATACCTCTGTCCAGGTATCTACTAATAAAATTAGGCTTCCAGGAGATTTAGTACAATATGACTGTTAAAAGGTAAACTGAGGTATACTAAATTTTTGAATAGTATATTTGAGCAAGCAGCTGTTCCAATCAGGCAGTGCCAAACCAAAAATGGTTAGGAGTGCTCTACTAGCAAGAGCTAAGGAAAAGGCTTTTAAAGAACAAGTTTGGAAGTAAAACAAGGAAATTATATGATTAAGTATATGTTAAGCTGTTCCTTTATTTGGGAAACCCTAGTTGGCTGTTTGTCATTAGTTGTTAAGTTTAGATTTCTTAACCTTAAGGCATTTATAGGAGCTGAATCTGGCTTACATTTTGGTTTGCTTATGTAGGCTACCAGAGTATTAGAACCACCTCACTCTATTGGTCTCCTTATTTAATTACTTTCACAAAATGCATGTTTTTCACTCTGAGTAAGATTTAGGCTATAGAGTGCTGCAGAGAGCTTGGATATGTAGTGTAAAAAACTTCAAGAAAATATGCTTTGCCATTCAATTTAAAGGTTTGAAACAAGACCATCCATTAGAAGCGAACTTCTTTAATTTCCCCTGATATGCCTGTAGCCCTTACAAAGCCCTTCAGGGGTGAAGCTGCTAGGACATGGTAATTCCCATCCCTAAAGTTGGGAGGCACCACACATGGAGGGGCCACCACACATGTATACAAACAAAACCTTTTATTATAGATGCAAAAAAATTCTCTCTGTCATCGGATCTACTTGTATTGCCCTCATGTCTTCCAAAAAAATCCTGTTAGTAATCATGGAATAGGAAATAAGCAACCATTACACAAAGCAAGACAGTGAAGTATCATGGTTAAGTATCACCCTTGGAGCTGACAGGCCTGAGTTCAAATCCCAGCCCTTTGACTTAGTCTGTGCAACTGTAGCATCTCTATCCCTAGGTTTCTTCAACTATAAAATGGGAGTGGTGGTAGTATCCATTTCCAAAAACTAGCATGAGAATTTCACTTAGTTGACATATAATAAGTATTACAGATATCTGCTATTACTATTATTTTGATCCTGACCACTTTTGAAGCACCTCCGTGGTATTACAAGAGAATAGTAGAGAGTGTGACCAATATGAGATGACATGATACGCATCCTTTTGGTGGTGTGCTGGCTGGTTAATGTGTTACCCCTTCCAGGGAATATAATGCCATGAAAACCATCATTGTATCAATATGCTCCTGCTGTGTCCATGGCTCTTTAAGGAAAAGAGCATATGGTGGAATTTCAGGCACCACAGGAGGTCAATGAGGGGAATATTTCTGTTGAAGGGGAAAAAACTATTTTAAAGTTGCCAGTTATCTACTCATCAAATCCTCTGTGCTCTTCAAGTATAAAAATAAAATTATTTGCATGTTTCTTTCCATTTTTCATTATAAAGTTTTATTCTATGGCTTTTAGTTTCTAAAAATGCCACAAAGGCAGACAGTGACAGAGGTACCTCGTAAAATGTGAAGAAGTTCTGACTAGAGATAAATGAAAATTCAAAGCCCATGATCCATAATCAGGAAGAATATGTTGGCTCCAAAAGCTAATAGAGCAATGAGAATAGATAGAAAAAGATGTATTGTTTTAAGGAGTATTCTGACATAGATAGTTAATAAGCTAAGAAGAAAAACAGTCATGCACTAGCATGACTGCTATTCAAAAACAAACAAAAAATAAGCCAATCCCCCAAAAAACAACACCCCCCCAAAAAAAGTCATTTTCCATACCTAGTCTATTATATGAACTACTTAACTTACATAATAGGCCTAGGAGATTTTATTAAATCAGTTTTACTTCAGAGAAAATCAAGACTCAGAGAAATAAAATAACTTGCCCAAGTTCTGCAGGTGGTGGTTTTAGATGCCAAAAGTCAAACTCAAATGTCTTTGGCTCTGTGTTCAGTGTCTGAAACCCTATCCTTTGTTCACACATCAGTGCTAACAACACAAGTCCTGGTTTCTCATTTTGGCTGGAATGGTGGTCCATTATCCTAAAATGTTGTTCTGCCTTACCTTTCATCACTTCCCAAACCAACTCTTTATTCCAGCCAGAACAGTCTTCTTGGTGATCTTGTTCATCTGATTTGCCTGTCCCTGTCCTCTGTCCTCTGTCCCTTTCCTGTGCTTCCTGTCCTTTCCTCTATTCTACTGATTTAAATCTTGACATTCCTCAGAACAGCTTCAACACTCAGGCACCTTCTCCTGAACTCCCAAATTCAATGTCATTAGCCCTGAATTCAGTGTGTCACTGCTGGGGTTTAGCTTGCCCCATGTCATAGTGCCTTCTGTTTCTGTGAAGCATAGAGCTTGCCTCCCTGAATAGGGCAGTGTCTGATGCCTCTTCTTGGATCTTTATGTAATACATGGTAAGTCCTCAGTAAATTCTGGGTACTTGACTTTGGGTCAGTTCTTTGTCAGTTCTATGACAAAAGCCTAAGTCTTGGGATTAGTCTGTCACTGGTAAATAATTTCATGAGAATAATTTTTTGGGAATGAAGGTGATTGGAGGAGTTTATAGGAGAAAGTCCATTTGTAGAGGATGGCACATTTTTCCTTCTCCTTTACAGAAAAGTCTTGATAGTACCTAGGTGGGAAAAAGCAAAAAAACTTTATAAATGCAAATTGCAACATAAATGCAATACCTAGCCATGTTGTTGGTGTTCTTTAGTGTTCAGATTAAATAAAAGTGTTGAATCAGCATTGAAAATAAAGAGGTAAATTAACAGGTCTTTGCAAGATGGCCTTCAAATTTTCCATGATAATAATAAAAACTATGGCTAAGGTAAACAATAAAGAAATATATATGTATATACATGTATATATATGTATATGTATATACATATATATTTCTTTATGGGTTATGTATATATATGCAAGATCAGGTCTAATAACTTGAAAATCTTAACATGCAGATATATGAGTGTGACTGTCTTTTATGCACTGGATCTTGGACTTGCACTTAATCTTTCTGCAACTCAATCTTATTATCTGAAAAACAGTCTCAATAGTACAATTACAAAAGTTTGTTCACTTGTTTTGAATCATCTGCATCTTCTGACAGAATTAATCTTAGTTGAAGATCTGAAATAGGGAAGCTTTTTAACCGAAAACCCCTGCCTGCTTTTCTAGAATCTATGTCTAGATTCTATATCCACCAACCCATTTCCCATCTTTCCAAGGTAGCAAATGCTATCATACTGCCCATGGTTTCTTCCTAACAAATCCATATCTGTGTTTTGAAGTTTGCAACAATTTACTTGGATACTATCTTCTGTGTCTTCACAGATGTGTATAAGACAGAAACAAACCCCATTTCCAGATATGAAAATTTAGTTTTAACCTTAAGGAGGTTAAGAAGGTTAAGAAGCATAGTCAAAGGGATTTTAAATATTAGAGCAGGTAATTGAATCCATATTTCTTTCTTAGCGCCATGTTCTTTCATAGGATCCAACACTGTAGATGATGCTGCAAAGTGATGTCATTGCATAGGGTCTATGCCCTCTGTCCCATAGTTCTGCTATCCTGCCCTCCCTCTCTACCCAGAGGGATGCTCTACTCTCCAGTTCTTCATTTAAACAGGATACTAATTCTCCTAAAATCTCAAACATACCACAATAGGGTCTGTGTTCAGTAACTAATGAAACCAAGTTATCTCAGTAAGTATCCAAAAGGGTGATTTCAGAGTCGACACACTAAACATAAGAAGTGTAATGGTAAAAATTTGGAGTTTCAGGGCCTGATTAAAAAGGAAATAAGGCACACAGAGGGCTTCTAAGTTCTTTCTTCTGAATCTCCAACATAATTGTTTTGTCTTCAACCAACACACAGTGGCAATAGTTGAAGATAGATAGAAGAGGAGATTCAATAGATGTAAAAGGAAAAGCCCTGTCTCTAGGATTAGACAGGTATACAGACATAAACGTGTAGGTTGTTTTTTTTTTTTTTTTAACTAGGCAAGATTATAAATTGCAAATACAGCATATAATACGGCAGCATGTGATCAAGTTCTGAACTCTGAGATGTCCAGCTGAAGTGTTTAGTGAAAAGTTGAAAGAAGAGGTAAAGGTGACTATGAGGAATGCATTTCAGAAGGTGGATTTGCACTGAGCTCCAAAAGACATGAATGCTCTGGAGGTGGTGGTGATGCTGGCACTGGGGCTGACAAAGTGTTGGAAAACTAATTCACGGTTTCTGTTGAAGAAGATTCATATGACCTTCACCTCATCTCCCTCCTTCTACACTAGGATGGAAGAGAGAATCAACATGTGGAGAAAGGAAGGGGAAGGTATGCCCTGGATATCATGACACAGGGATTCTGAAAGCAATATGGAAGAAATCTTAAGAGATAAATAGGGGAATGTCTGTCACTTGTGTTAAACTACAATTTCCCAATAACATTGCTTTTCCATTTGTGCTTTATCTCTTCCCTTGTGTCTTGGGCCCTGTGCCAGGCCCTGGGATGCTCTAGTCTTGAAATACTTCAGAACATCACTTTCCTGCTCCCTGGAGACAGCTGAATTCTAGCACATCTGTGCATTTTATAGAAACTGAAGCACAGGCAAATAGGCTTGTTTTGAGCGGGGAAGTAGATGGAGAGGTGTCCAATCTTCTTTACCTTTATCAGACTCTTTGAATACAATTTACTTCATTGTCCAGAGGGTTGCTTTATTTGGGTGGACATAATAATCTGGACACTCTTAAAGATAGGCAGAAGAATAATTAAGGGGACTTGGGGGAGCCCAACTCCCTTATCTTGAACTGCTGACACTCTTCAGTTTTCTACTTCATTTGGAATAACACTTCTCTTACCCTGCCCCCATTTCAGTTTTACTTAATAGACTTTATTTTTATAGCAGTTTTAGATATACAGAAAATTGATCAGAAAATACAGTTCTATAAAGAACTTCTCAAACTCAACACACATAAAGCAGATAATCATGTCAAAAAATGGGCAGAAGATATGAACAGACATGTCTTCGATGAAGACAAAAAATGGCTAACAGACACATGAAAAAATGTTCATTATCACTAGCCATCAGGGAGATTCAAATCAAAACCACATTGAGATACCACCTTACGCCAGTTAGAATGGCCAAAATTAACAAGACAGTAAACAACGTGTGTTGAAGAGGATGTGGAGAAAGGGGATCCCTCTTACACTGTTGGAGGGATTGCAAGTTGGTGCACCACTTTGGAAAACAGTGTGGAGATTCCTTAAGAAATTAAAAAGAGAGCTACCTCATGACCCTGCAATTGCACTACTGGGTATTTACCCCAAAAATACAGATGTAGTGAAAAGAAGGCCCATCTGTACCCCAATGTTCATAGCAGCAATGGCCATAGTCGCCAAACTGGAAAGAACCAAGATGCCCTTCACTGATGAATGGATAAAGAAGGTGTGGTCCATATGTACAATGGAGTATTATGCCTCCATCAGGAGTACCCAACTTTTGTAGCAACATGGATGGGACTGAAAGAGATTATGCTGAGTGAAATAAGTCAAGCAGAAAGAGTCAATTATTATATGGTTTTGCTTATCTGTGGAGCATAAGGAATAACACGGAGGACATGGGGAGATGGAGAGGAGAAGTGAATTGGGGGAAATTGGAGGGGGAGACAAACAATGAAAGACTGTGGACTCTGAGGAACTAACTCATGGTTTTGGAGGGGAGGGGAGTGGGAGGTTGGGTGAGCCTGGTGGTGGGTAATGTGGAGAGGATGTATTGCATGGGACACTGGATGTGTGCATAAACAATGAATTCTGGAACACTGAAAAGAAATTAAAAAAAAATAACAACTCATAATAAAGATAAACTTTTGAGATTCTCATAAAAAAAAGAAATACAGTTCTATATCCCCCCCTCATTCCCAGTTTACCCAGTTACTAACATCTTACTTTAGTGTGGTACATTTGCTATAATTGATGAACAAAGATTAATGCATTTCTATTAACTAAAGTTTAGTTTACATTAAGGTTCATTTCTTGTATTATATTGTTCTTGGTATTGAACAATGTGTATATCATATATCCACCATTAGAGTATCATACAGAATACTTTTGCTGCTTGGAAACAAAATATTTTTGCTAAATAACCTTTTAGTGTTGTAATTAGAACATAAACTGTGTAGTCAAACATGAGTTCAAATTGTGGCTCCTGGATCTATGTGACCCTTACATGCCCAACTTCTCTTTCAGACACATGAGAAGTAGTACCAATCTTTTAACTGGTAATCATGAAGAAAAAAAGAGATGACATTTGCCAAAATTCTCATTCACCCACTCAGCAGTATAGTAATGAGGAATCATAATTGTGAGTGGCTGAATAAGATGTTATAACAAGAAAAGAAGAATCTCTATCATGAGGTATGGCATGGCAGAACTGGAGAGGAGGCATGTGCATACGTGTGTGTGTGTATCTAAACAGTATTTGAGCAATTGTAGAGGAATAGGAGGACCCTGGGGACTGACAGTTAAGAAGGTAAATGTGTTGGGTGCAGGTCTCAGAAACAAAATTAGAACATCAATAGACACAAACATGTATGCTGTATAACTGAAAAGATAACAAATCTGAGTGTAGGCAATAGTATTGAAATCTCAGTTATCTTTCTTTCATTCAATGGTATGCCTTTGACATTTTTTTTATCTTATTAAAGAGAAAATTGTTTTACATTGTAAAACTATGCTATGTTTTGGGGGTTTTTTTAGTAGTATTACTACTGTTTAATTTCAGGAATCTTATAATAACATACTTTTTTTTGTTTTGTTCTGGTAACTTACACAGATAAACATAAATATACCATACCAACCAGTGGTATGTTGCTTTCTTAGCAGAGACTTCACTTTAATGTTGGCTTATTCTGTTCACCCCACCATCCCCAGACCCTACATTGGAGGACATGAAAGATGAGCTATATCTAGTCCTATAGCATTATATTCTTACTGTGGGCCTATGAGACAAACATCTGAATAAATGGTTAAAACACAAGAAAATCTTTAGCAGGAAGTTTAATTGTGTTTGAGGGATTAAAAATTGACTTCCAGTATTGCTGTGTTAAATAAAGTCCTCCTTTCAGTAGAGCTAGGCACTTGAAGACTGGGGCACCTGAGAGGGAGGCCAGCAAGCTCTTTTACTACTGTTGAAATTAAGGAGCAACTACATCAGAATTCTACTAGTTTTTGGGAACTATTACTAAGTTCAAAAAAGTAGTTCTTGGTATTTCAGGCTGGTAACCCTTCTGCTCTCTCCTTAAAGATTTACCACATACATCTAGGTAATCTACTTTATTCCTATATTGTTTTGTACCAAGAAAAACTCTCTAGTTTGTGACACTACCGGTCATAAATAACTGATAATATTTTAAAGCTTTTAAAATTTTCATTATTATTATTATTTAAATATTTTATTTATTTATTTGATAGTGAGAGGGAACACAAGCAGGGGAAGTGGGAGTGGGAGAAGCAGGCTTCCCACTGAGCAGGGAGCCCAATGTGGGGCTCAATCCCAGGACCCTGGGACCATGACCTGAGCAAAAGGAAGATGCTTAATGACTGAGCCACCCAGGCGCCCCTTTCATTACCATTTGACCCATCAGAATCTTACCTTAAAGTAGAAGAAGAATCGTACCTTAAAGTAGAAGACAACTCACTCAGTTGTTGAATTGCAGAGAAAACATTTGAGGAAGTAGATGCAGGAGACAGGGAGAAATGGGGATTATCGAGGGTAACTGAAACCAGACTACCTACCAGTATGTTCCCCACAGTGCAGAGAAGTGAATCTTGCCCTAGATTCTACCTATCTACATTACAGCTGTTCTTTTTCCAGTCATGGTTTATTTCATAGAACCTCAAAATTTAAGAAATGGGGTTGAAGGTATCTGACTTCAATGTTTATAAAAGCATCTTTTGGAGGGAATTCTCCTTCCAACATAAAATGACAGGTTGCTTTTGGAGAGAGAATTTGGGAGGAAAAAGAGAGAAACAATTTTTCTCATTCTGTTAATGCATTACCTCAGCATTGCAGTTGATGCCAACTGTCCCCTGTGGTGCTAGGCTTTCTCTCAGTCCATGGGCCATTCTTTGATGATGTTGCACAGAGAAGCCCCTCCATCAGAGGAGGCCCTGCTTATGAATATGAACATGGACATACTGATCAGGACATTCCCACATACATAAGAAATGGTTATCTAGGACTGGTTCCCATTTTTCCATTTCAAATTTGGGCTTTGGGTTTTTTAGTTGCAGTTCTTTGATTTTATGCAAGGACAGCAGCATAAGGGAAGCTGGGAAGCTGCTCCACTAGGCTTCAAGCATATGCCTGAATTTGTTTACCACAAACAAAATCCTCTCAGCTACTGTTACTGTCACCATAGCAACAAGATTGGGGTTACTTCTATCAACAAAGCACCACATAAGGCAAAGGCAGGCATTTAATAAAGAAGAGCAATGATAATTATATAGCAGCCAGTTGCCAGCTCAAACACAGAGTCCTTTTTCCAAATTGTAGTTCCATTTTCTATGTAGAAATGGAAATTATAACTTAATACGCTTTGGAAACCCATTCCTGTATTTGTCTGGGAGATGGAAAAATAAACAGCTGGAAATTCTCCACAGATCTTAATTCAGCTTCACAGCATAACCTTATTAGTAGGTTTATATGCCTCAGTAACATAAAACTGCCTCATTAATAAATAAGAATATAAACCAGAAATAGATATGGAAAAATTGATTTCTTTTTTTAAAAAGATTTTATTTATTTATTTATTTGAGAGAGAGAGATCACAGTAGGCAGAGAGGCAGCCATAGGGGAAGGCGGTGGGGGGGTGGGGGGGGGCGGGAAGCAGGCCCCCTGCTGAGCTGGGAGCCTGATGCGGGGCTTGATCCCAGCACCCTGAGATCATGACCTGAGCTGAAGGGAGAGGCTTAACCCACTGAGCCACCCAGGTGCCCTGGAAAAAATCAATTTCTGATTTTAAATATAAAATATTGAAATAAGGACCCAGAGAACAAGAATGTACTTACTGAGGAAAGAGATTAAGTAGACAACTAAGCTTAGATGGACTGAATTCATAGCTGATAAATTTTATTTACTATTATTGAACCATCCCATGCTCTATCCATTTCATAGTTCCATACTTTAATTGCAATCGGGTAGAACCATACTGGAGAAATACAGTGAAGAATATACACATGGAAATATGCAGAATGATTCATTTACTAAGCTTTAATTGGCTACTGACACTATATACAATGAGCTAGGAACCATATTAATCCTAAAAGACATTAAAATAAATAAAATGAGGTCCTATTTTGAAAGACCTTGATAATTTCACTGAATGTGCAAATACAAATAATCTACACAGGATGTTATGAGTAAACAAAAGTTCTGGGAATGATACTGAGAAAATGCAGAGAAAGAAGTGCTAAATTTTAGTAGCAGATTTTGATATAACTTGAAGTTACATTCACTTTGGCCTTGAAAAATCAGAATACTACTTATGGGTGGAGAATGTGATCTCAATGGTAAAATTGACAAAATATACTCATAAATCTCAGCTCAAACTTTTACATCTTCATCTTTCCCCTCACCATAAATATCATTGCTAACTACCTGACTTTTCCTCTTGGATGGAGGCATTTATCCAGGTACAGCAAGATATATTAGCAATTTCCCAGACCCTGCCTTGGTCCATGTATTAGTTTCCTAGAGCTATTGTAAAAAATTAACACAAACTGTGTGGCTTAAAACAACAAAAATGTATTCTTTCACAGTTCTAGAAGATAGAAGTCCAAAATCAAGATGTCTATGAAGACATGCTCCCTCTGAAAATTCTGGGGAAGAATCTTCCCTTGCCTCTTCCAGCTTCTGGTGATTGTTGGCAATTCTCGGCATTATTGGTTTGTAGATACATCACTACAGTCTCTACCTCTATCATCATTTGGCCTTCTTCACCCTGTCTCTCTTTGCTCTCTTTGTGGCTCTGTATCTCCTTATAAGGATACCAATCATTGGGTTTAGGATCCACTCTAATGCAGTATGATTTCATCTTAACTTTATTATATCTGGTTTAGGTTTAGGATTTAGGGGTTTAAGACTCAACATATCTTTGAATATGAACATATGAACATATGAATATGAACATATTTTTGAAAATACAATTCAACCACAGCTTTCTATGAGAAAGCATAGGGAAATCCTATCTATAACAGCCTTGTCCAGTGTATTGAGGCTGATCTGAATGCCTTCTGGTGGCAAGATGATGTTTAAACACTTAAAGTTCTCTTTGACCACTCTTAAGAAACAAGTCACCGTGATTGGGAGAAGGAGATAATTTAATGCCCTGCTCCCACACAAAAAGTACCATCCCAGGAGCATGTATGGTGTCTTTAGAAGGCAAGTGTTATATGCAATTCTTAGAGACCCTAAATGAGAACTTAGCAGTTGAGGGGTGGGGGTGCAGATCGACAGTGTCTCCACAGTGGCTTTTCAGACAGCTGGTAGGCTAGTGTTATCCCAGCTCAGTCATAATAATTGAGTCTAATTCTGGTTTCTGGAGGGCTGCCTAAGGACAATCAGTACATTCTTTTCTGTTCGTTCATGCTACCAGCTGGGTGGCATTTGTCTACTCCAACGGAATGACTGAGAACGAGGTTGGGAAAGACATCCTGAGGTGTTGATAAGTGATCTGCATGGAAAGTTCAGGAGCCAGAGCCATCCTCAACTATTTTTGACAGATATCTCACAAAGGTTAAAGGGATTGATGATAAAACTGTGTTCAGAGATCTACTGAACTTATGGGGCACCGTGGACTCAAGAGTCACTTGTAACCATTTAAGAGAATGACACCAGGGTATTTTCCCTTGTAAGGACTGCTCCAAGGGCAACACCGAAATACAAAAGATTGTTAATGACCCTCTGTCCTCTATTCCTTCTGATGTCTAACCTGTTTTGTCCCAGTAGCTGTGTTGCTGCTCTCCACTGCCACAAATTTTTATGTCCTATTCCAGTGGTTATAATTTCATACCCTCTCTCCCTTCTCCAGATCATCCTGTTCTCACATTTAGACTTATCCAGAAAGGCCAGGTGCAAGAGGAAGAGGGTATTTTTTATGATTATTACTATACTCAATATAGTGGTTATTATTCATGTGATCTAGAAGTGTGTTGATCCAATAAGAGAATCCAGATGGTTGAATCAAAATTAAGTTGTTTTTGTTTGTAATTTTTATTTAAATTTAATTAGTTAACATACAGTATAATACTGCTTTCAGGAAAAGAATTCAGTGATTCATTACTTACATACAACACCCAGTGTTCATCATAACAAAGTGTCATCTTTAATACACATCACAGAATCTAGCCTGTCCCCCATCCTCCTCCCTCCATCAACCCTTAGTTTGTTCTCAATCATTCAGTCTCTTAAGACTTCTTTCCCTCTGTCCTTTTCTCCCCTCCCATATGTTCATCTGTTTTGTTCCTTAAATTCCACATATGAATGAAATCATATAGTATTTGTCTTTCTCTGGCTGAGTTACTTTGCTCATTTTAATACACTCTAGCTCCAAACATGTTGTTGCAAATGGCAATATTTCATTCTTTTGATGGCTGAATAATATTCCATTGTGTGTATACATATATATACGTATGCACACACACACACACACACACACACACACAAAGCCATACCACATCTTCTTTATCCATTCATCAGTTAATGGACATTTAGACTCTCTCCATAGTTTGGTTATTGTTGACAATGCTGCTATAAATATTGGGGTGCATGTGCCCTTCACATCTGTAGTTTTTTATCCTTTGTGTGACTACCTAGAATTGTACAAAATTAAGTTTTGATACCTTAGGGCCCTTTTTGACCAGTTTGCCGGTTAAGGGGTTAACTAACCTTCTAGCCTAGGGTTACTGCTAGGAGAAGAAAAGTCCAGCTGTGGGCTACACCATGCCCAGGAATGGTGTAGATAGACTATCATATTTTCAAAATTGGTATTTTAATCTTAGGTGAAAAAACATTGCTTTTGGGATGGCCGTACTCAGTGACCAAAAATCCTCACTAAGGTGTGTGGACCAAGAGAAACTTAAGGATGTAGCATCAAAAATATTTTTGTGTCAATATTTTAGAAGTCTGTCCCAATGCTCAGTAATACCAAGAGCTTCTGGGTGGCACGAAGTGTGGAAGTTCCATCAAGTATCATGATTATCAGCCCATTGTCAGACTGCAAATGGTTTGGAAAGCTTAAAATGCTTGTTTTCAAGAGTCTCAAAGACATTAGATGTTTCAGCTGATCAAGGTGGAACAACAAAAAAGCAGTAACCAGAAAAAAGTGTTCTCAGAGATGAGGTACCATTGAAAACCTGAAGAGGGAAGTCTAAAATATATAGTTTTTTCAGGAGTAGATGGGGAAGGCTCCCTTCACTACAAGAAAACTGGGTCAAATATTTTAAAGAATCACAAGTCTAGCATGCAGTTTCATCTGGGCTGGCAGAAACATAGGACTTTTACTTTTTTCCAGTTTATGATGGTGGATGTCTTGCCATATCTGGTACCATGATGAATCCAGGCAGCAATGATGCCAGTCTTGGGTAGTAGAGTATCTCAATCAGCAACTTATTCTAGCTAGCCTCATCAGAAAACAAGACCATATCATAAGTCCAGAAGACCATACTACTTGAGTGACTAAAATAATTTGTTTTCAGTCTACGGTTATTTTAGCAGAGGAGCAAATAGCTAGGCCATTGGAAATAGCCTAAGAATCAGTAAAACTATAACAAAGTTCATCAAGGGGACTATTGCCCAACATCATGAGGAATGTCTTGAGTTCTGACAACTGAGTGAGCCAAAATGTCTGCTTTTATTTCCACTTAACTGGAGTTGGGCTGAACAGCCACCATAGCCCCATAGACATCACTGGATTTTGATAAGCAAAACCATGAGTGAAGGAAGCCCAGGCATTTAGGGAAGTCTCTGTGAATGCAGGGCCCCATCAAGCTAGTAATTTTACTTGAGGCAGCAGAATGATGATTTAAAGTTTTCTTCAAAGGAATAGCATCCACTTTTCTATGTAAAGTAGCAATGTCACTTTGTCATATAAAGCTGAAAAGTCACTAAGATCAGGCCAGTTGCTTTCTTGCATATTCCATTTCTACTTGACAAGCTAAGTTTATTGCGTCCTTCCCATCCTGTTAGTTGCATTTGAATTGGTTCTCCCGCAATTGGAAAGCTCTGGCAAGACAGTCACAAGGCTCCCATTTAGTTAGTCAGGATTTTGTTTTGGCAAGAGCTTGAGCAAGGTAATAGTCACCTTTTTTTTTTTTTTTTTTTAATTCTGTTATGTTAGTCACACTAGTTTTTGATGTAGTGTTCCATGGTTCATTGTTTGCATTCAACACCCAGAGCTCCATGCAATCCGAGCCCTCCTGAATACCCATCACCAGGCTCACCCATCCCCCAGCCCCCGCCCTTCTAAAACCCTCAGTTTGTTTTCTGGATTTCATAGTCTCTCATGGTTTGTCCCCCACGCTAATTTCTCCCCCTTCGTTTTTTTCTTCTCCTAATGTCCTCCGTGCAGTCACTTTTTAAGAAGTTTGTACCCTAGAATCCGTATTAGGAAGATGACAAGGCAAAATTCTCAGGGAGTACCTCAGGATAGAGATTGCCTCCCTTTCTATTCAGCAAGATCATTCTTCACAAGGACTTGTAGCTCAAGGATGATTAGGTTTCCAGGTACCGAAGTGACTATGTAACACTTCTCTTTATATGTTTCTTCCTGGTGAGTATAATTCCCTGTGGTATTTACAGAAGGAGAGGTACAAGCATGCAACATGTCAAATGAGCCAACTTTAATGTGGCAGAGAAGCCGCCAGTCCTCATGGCCTGCCCTGCCCTGCATCAACAACGTTGCAGGGTTGGAGTTGCCCAGACCAGAATACCAGATTCCCAGTTCTTACATACCCAAAGGTCAGTAGTTTCTTTTAAGTATAAATGCTTCTCTTATTATTATCTGCCTCTGATCACTTTCCAGAACACCAACATAGTCTTTTTGTTCACTTTATCCTACTTCATTTTTGCTTTCTAGGGAGAATATTTGTCAATATACTTACTCATTACTAGAAATTAAAGTGCTTTAATTTTGCAGTCATATCATCCTCTCACCTTACCAGAGTCCATTAAGGCTAATGAGGTAATTATCTATGCCCTCACACATCTAGAAACCAGGGTATCCACAGAGACCCCCTGTAAGCTTCTATGTGCTCATCTGTACTCAAATATCTGAGACATCTTGGTTAACTTCATTCTCCACCCTGCTGTTCATTCATATTGTACAGAATAAAGATAAACCAACCAGGGACCTAATAGAAAGATGTTTTCTAGAGTTGCTTTGGGAGGCTCTTCTTCTTACCTTTTTTTCCATGGTTCAGTCTTCTAGGAACATTCTCCCTTACCATTAATTAAATCCTGAATATAACTCTTAGTTATGCAGCAGATGTGCTCCCTAGCATCCCAGGCACTTCTCTAGGTGAGGTATAGAATTCATGTTACAAGGCCCAGCAAACATGACAATAACAGAGGAGACCGAGAGATCAAAGGTAAATCAGGGCCTGAGATAATGAGCATCTGGGCAGTTTTTAACAATCTGATTTATAATCTTTCATATATATTATATATATGAAATTATGATTACATGAAATGTGAATTATATATAATATATAATTTTTAAAGATTTATTTATTTTAGAGAGAGAGAAAGCACACCCACAGAGGGTGAATAGGGAGAGGGAGAGAATCTTAAGCAGACTCCCCACTGAGTGTGGAACCTACCATGGAGCCTGATGTGGGGCTTGGTCTCACAACCCTGAGATCATGACCTGAGCCGAAATCAAGACTGGGACGCTTAACCAACTGAGCCATCCAGGTGTCCCATTTCATATATATTTTTAATAATGAAGAAACAACAACAACAAAAAAAAACAGCTATCTCAGTTATTTCCAGCAGTGTCCCTGGTCTGGAGAACTCATCTCAGCCAGTTCTACCACTTTCCCTTGACCCTCCAGCTGACATAATCACACCATGTCCCCAAGGCACTGTGCTTACTCTAGCTCCTCTAAAAACAGGGAGTCAGATTTTTTTCTCTCATATTATCCTTGTGTTTCCCAGATTAACAATTAGCAAACCTAAAAAAATTCTTTCTTTTCTTCCTTTCTCTTTTCCCTTCCTTCTTTTTCTTTTCATCGTTCCTCCTTTCCTTTTCTTTCTTTCTCCTTCTCTCTTCATTCCTTCCTTTCTTCCTCTCTTCTTCTTCCTCTTTTTTTTTTTCTTTTCCTTTCCACCCCCCAAACTTTTTTTTAAAGCAAAAACATTGAGAACAAAATTTGCTAAGATGTTATAGGAAAACAAAGAAACAAGCAACAGGAATGCCAAAGCCAAGTACAATTATCTGGTTCTGTGATGATTAATGAGATAAATTACATGGCATTCAGACTCCCAGTTCATTTCTGACTCTAGAAGAGCTGGGTCCTGGTACATTCTGTCTAGAAAAACAGTGCCCCAGAAACACTGTCTAGCATGAAGGACCCTTCATGTCTTTACTCCCTATCCTGAACAATAGCTGGGAATTGACAATGTTACTTAAGTTCTGGTTTCCATGGGCATCTATGGACTGCTCTAATTTCCAGCCTCTGTTTTGCAGAAAGAAAGACTTTGCCCCAGACACCTCAATCACTTCCAGCCCACTGACATCACCAGATAATGTCTTCCTCTGGAACTCTCTAGTCTTGTGTCCTTAAATTCTAGTGTAGCTTTTTACCCATTTTTTCCTATTTCATCTCTCTTGCCTGAAATTTATTGATTGATCATATACTAAATGTAATGATTTCCTAATTCTTTGTTTTCAATTTAGTAAAATTTGTCTTCTTTTTTTTTAAAGCTACAGTCTTGTTATATATCATATTTCTGCTCACAAGGCTAAGGCTACTAACTTCTTAAGGTATATTGAAGTTACTTTTTTTTTTTTTTTTTGATTTTTTTATTTTTTATAAACATATATTTTTTTTATAAACATATATTTTTATCCCCAGGTCTGTGAATCACCAGGTTTACACACTTCACAGCACTCACCAAATCACATACCCTCCCCAATGTCCATAATCCCACCCCCTTCTCCCAAACCCCCTCCCCCCGGCAACCCTCAGTTTGTTTTGTGAGATTAAGAGTCACTTATGGTTTGTCTCCCTCCCAATCCCATCTTGTTTCATTTATTCTTCTTCTACCCACTTAAGCCTCCATGTTGCATCACCACTTCCTCATATCATGGAGATCATATGATAGTTGTCTTTCTCTGCTTGACTTATTTCGCTAAGCATGATACGCTCTAGTTCCATCCATGTTGTTGCAAATGGCAAGATTTCATTTCTTTTGATGGCTGCATAGTACTCCATTGTGTATATATACCACATCTTCTTGATCCATTCATCTGTTGATGGACATCTAGGTTCTTTCCATAGTTTGGCTATTGTGGACATTGCTGCTATAAACATTCGGGTGCATGTGTCCTTTTGGATCACTACATTTGTATCTTTAGGGTAAATACCCAATAGTGCAATTGCTGGGTCATAGGGCAGTTCTATTTTCAACATTTTGAGGAACCTCCATGCTGTTTTCCAGAGTGGCTGCACCAGCTTGCATTCCCACCAACAGTGTAGGAGGGTTCCCCTTTCTCCGCATCCTCGCCAGCATCTGTCATTTCCTGACTTGTTGATTTTAGCCATTCTGACTGGTGTGAGGTGATATCTCATTGTGGTTTTGATTTGTATTTCCCTGATGCCGAGTGATATGGAGCACTTTTTCATGTGTCTGTTGGCCATCTGGATGTCTTCTTTGCAGAAATGTCTGTTCATGTCTTCTGCCCATTTCTTGATTGGATTATTTGTTCTTTGGGTGTTGAGTTTGCTAAGTTCTTTATAGATTCTGGACACTAGTCCTTTATCTGATATGTCGTTTGCAAATATCTTCTCCCATTCTGTCAGTTGTCTTTTGATTTTGTTAACTGTTTCCTTTGCTGTGCAAAAGCTTTTGATCTTGATGAAATCCCAGTAGTTCATTTTTTCCCTTGCTTCCCTTGCCTTTTGCGTTGTTCCTAGGAAGATGTTGCTGCGGCAGAGGTCGAAGAGGTTGCTGCCCGTGTTCTCCTCAAGGATTTTGATGGATTCCTTTCGTACATTGAGGTCCTTCATCCATTTTGAGTCTATTTTTGTGTGTGGTGTAAGGAAATGGTCCAATTTCATTTTTCTGCATGTGGCTGTCCAATTTTCCCAGCACCATTTATTGAAAAGGCTGTCTTTTTTCCATTGGACATTCTTTCCTGCTTTGTCGAAGATTAGTTGACCATAGATTTGAGGGTCTATTTCTGGGCTCTCTATTCTGCTCCATTGATCTATGTGTCTGTTTTTGTGCCAGTACCATGCTGTCTTGATGATGACAGTTTTGTAATAGAGCTTGAAGTCCGGAATTGTGATGCCACCAACGTTGACTTTCTTTTTCAATATCCCTTTGGCTATTCGAGGTCTTTTCTGGTTCCATATAAATTTTAGAATTATTTGTTCCATTTCTTTGAAAAAGATGGATGGTACTTTGATAGGAATTGCATTAAATGTGTAGATTGCTTTAGGTAGCATAGACATTTTCACAATATTTATTCTTCCAATCCAGGAGCATGGAACATTTTTCCATTTCTTTGTGTCTTCCTCAATTTCTTTCATGAGTACTTTATAGTTTTCTGAGTATAGATTCTGTGTCTCTTTGGTTAGGTTTATTCCTAGGTATCTTATGGTTTTGGATGCAATTGTAAATGGGATTGACTCCTTGATATCTCTTTCTTCTGTCTTGCTGTTGGTGTAGAGAAATGCAACTGATTTCTGTGCATTGATTTTATATCCTGACACTTTACTGAATTCCTGTATAAATTCTAGCAGTTTTGGAGTGGAGTCTTTTGGGTTTTCCACATATAGTATCATATCATCTGCGAAGAGTGATAATTTGACTTCTTCTTTGCCGATTTGGATGCCTTTAATTTCCTTTTGTTGTCTGATTGCTGAGGCTAGGACCTCTAGTACGATGTTGAATAGCAGTGGTGATAATGGACATCCCTGCCGTGTTCCTGACCTTAGCGGAAAAGCTTTCAGTTTTTCTCCATTGAGAATGATATTTGCGGTGGGTTTTTCATAGATGGCTTTGATGATATTGAGGTATGTGCCCTCTATCCCTACACTTTGAAGAGTTTTGATCAGGAAGGGATGTTGTACTTTGTCAAATGCTTTTTCAGCATCTATTGAGAGTATCATATGGTTCTTGTTCTTTCTTTTATTGATGTGTTGTATCACATTGACTGATTTGCGGATGTTGAACCAACCTTGCAGCCCTGGAATAAATCCCACTTGGTCGTGGTGAATAATCTTTTTAATGTACTGTTGAATCCTATTGGCTAGTATTTTGTTGAGTATTTTCGCATCTGTGTTCATCAAGGATATCGGTCTATAGCTCTCTTTTTTGGTGGGATCCTTGTCTGGTTTTGGGATCAAGGTGATGCTGGCCTCATAAAATGAGTTTGGAAGTTTTCCTTCCATTTCTATTTTTTGGAACAGTTTCAGGAGAATAGGAATTAGTTCTTCTTTAAATGTTTGGTAGAATTCCCCCGGGAAGCCGTCTGGCCCTGGGCTTTTGTTTGTTTGGAGATTTTTAATGACTGTTTCAATCTCCTTACTGGTTATGGGTCTGTTCAGGCTTTCTATTTCTTCCTGGTTCAGTTGTGGTAGTTTATATGTTTCTAGGAATGCATCCATTTCTTCCAGATTGTCAAATTTATTGCCGTAGAGTTGCTCATAGTATGTTCTTATAATAGTTTGTATTTCTTTGGTGTTAGTTGTGATCTCTCCTCTTTCATTCATGATTTTATTTATTTGGGTCCTTTCTCTTTTCTTTTTGATAAGTCGGGCCAGGGGTTTATCAATTTTATTAATTCTTTCAAAGAACCAGCTCCTAGTTTCGTTGATTTGTTCTATTGTTTTTTTGGTTTCTATTTCATTGATTTCTGCTCTGATCTTTATGATTTCTCTTCTCCTGCTGGGCTTAGGGTTTCTTTCTTGTTCTTTCTCCAGCTCCTTTAGGTGTAGGGTTAGGTTGTGTACCTGAGACCTTTCTTGTTTCTTGAGAAAGGCTTGTACCGCTATATATTTTCCTCTCAGGACTGCCTTTGTTGTGTCCCACAGATTTTGAACCGTTGTATTTTCATTATCATTTGTTTCCATGATTTTTTTCAATTCTTCTTTAATTTCCCGGTTGACCCATTCATTCTTTAGAAGGATACTGTTTAGTCTCCATGTATTTGGGTTCTTTCCAAACTTCCTTTTGTGGTTGAGTTCTAGCTTTAGAGCATTGTGGTCTGAAAATATGCAGGGAATGATCCCAATCTCAAGATGGCGGAGAAGTAGCAAGCTGAGACTGCTTCAGCTAGCCGGAGATCAGCTAGATAGCTTATCTAAAGATTGCAAACACCTGAAAATCCATCGGCAGATCGAAGAGAAGAAGAACAGCAATTCTGGAAACAGAAAAACAACCACTTTCTGAAAGGTAGGACCGGCGGAGAAGTGAATCCAAAGCGACGGGAAGATAGACCCCGGGGGGAGGGGCCGGCTCCCGGCAAGCGGCGGAGCAACCGCGCACAAAATCAGGACTTTTAAAAGTCTGTTCCGCTGAGGGACATCGCTCCAGAGGCTAAACCGGGGCGAAGCCCACGCGGGGTCAGCGTGGCCTCAGGTCCCGCAGGGTCACAGAAGGATCGGGGGTGTCTGAGTGTCGCAGAGCTTGCGGGTATTGGAACGGGAAAGCCGGCTGCAGAGACAGAGCTGACAGTAAGCTCGCAGCTCCGTGTTACCTTGAACCGGTCGCAGGCTCGGTGAGCTCGGAGCGCGCCCGGAGGTCAGGCAGACGGGAGTAACTGGGCGCGGTTCTCTGAGGGCGCACTGAGGAGTGGGGCCCTGGGCTCTCGGCTCCTCCGGGCCGGAGACCAGGAGGCCGCCATTTGTATTCCCGTCCTCTGGAACTCTACGGAAAGCGCTCAGGGAACAAAAGCTCCTGAAAGCAAACCCGAGCGGATTACTCACCCCGGCCCCGGGTAAGGGCGGTGTAATTCCGCCTGGGGCAAAGACACTTGAGAATCACTACAACAGGCCCCTCCCCCAGAAGATCAACAAGAAATCCAGCCGAGACCAAGTTCACCTACCAAGGAGTGCGGTTTCAATACCAAGGAGAGCAGCAGAATTCCAGAGGAGGAGAAAGCCAAGCACGGAACTCATGGCTTTTTTCCTGTGATTTTTTTTAGTCTTGCAGTTAATTTAATTTTTTCTTTTTCATTTTTTTTTTTTTTCTCGCCTTCGGGTAAAATTTTTTTTTTTAACTGTTACCTTTTTCTTTTTTAACGACTTTTTACTAGTTTATCTAATATATATATATATTTTTTTTACATTTTTCTTAGGTGTTTTCTTTTTTTAAAAATTCTTTTCTTTTCTTTTCTTTTCTTTTTTTTCTTTTTCTTTTCTTTTTGTTTTTTTTTTCTTTCTTCCTTTTTGAACCTCTTTTTATCCCCTTTCTCCCCACTCACGATTTTGGATCTCTTCTAATTTGGTTAAAGCATATTTTCCTGGGGTTGTTGCCACCCTTTTAGTATTTTACTTGCCCCTTCATTTACTCTTATCTGGACAAAATGACAAGACGTAAAAATTCAACAGAAAAAAAAGAACAAGAGGCAGTACCGAAGGCTAGGGACCTAATCAATACAGACATCGGTAATATGTCAGATCTAGAGTTCAGAATGACAATTCTCAAGGTTCTAGCCGGGCTCGAAAAAGGCATGGAAGATATTAGAGAAACCCTCTCAAGAGATATAAAAGCCCTTTCTGGAGAAATAAAAGAACTAAAATCTAACCAAGGTGAAATCAAAAAAGCTATTAATGAGGTGCAATCAAAAATGGAGGCTCTAACTGCTAGGATAAATGAGGCAGAAGAAAGAATTAGTGATATAGAAGACCAAATGACAGAGAATAAAGAAGCTGAGCAAAAGAGGGACAAACAGCTACTGGACCACGAGGGGAGAATTCGAGAGATAAGTGACACCATAAGACGAAACAACATTAGAATAATTGGGATTCCAGAAGAAGAAGAAAGTGAGAGGGGAGCAGAAGGTATACTGGAGAGAATTATTGGGGAGAATTTCCCCAATATGGCAAAGGGAATGAGCATCAAAATTCAGGAGGTTCAGAGAATGCCCCTCAAAATCAATAAGAATAGGCCCACACCCCGTCACCTAATAGTAAAATTTACAAGTCTCAATGACAAAGAGAAAATCCTGAAAGCAGCCCGGGAAAAGAAGTCTGTAACATACAATGGTAAAAATATTAGATTGGCAGCTGACTTATCCACAGAGACCTGGCAGGCCAGAAAGAGCTGGCATGATATTTTCAGAGCACTAAACGAGAAAAACATGCAGCCAAGAATACTATATCCAGCTAGGCTATCATTGAAAATAGAAGGAGAGATTAAAAGCTTCCAGGACAAACAACAACTGAAAGAATTTGCAAATACCAAACCAGCTCTACAGGAAATCTTGAAAGGGGTCCTCTAAGCAAAGAGAGAGCCTACAAGTGGTAGATCAGAAAGGAACAGAGACCATATACAGTAACAGTCACCTTACAGGCAATACAATGGCACTAAATTCATATCTCTCAATAGTTACCCTGAATGTGAATGGGCTAAATGCCCCTGTCAAAAGACACAGGGTATCAGAATGGATAAAAAAACAAAACCCATCTATATGTTGCCTCCAAGAAACACATTTTAAGCCCGAAGACACCTCCAGATTTAAAGTGAGGGGGTGGAAAAGAATTTACCATGCTAATGGACATCAGAAGAAAGCAGGAGTGGCAATCCTTATATCAGATCAATTAGATTTTAAGCCAAAGACTATAATAAGAGATGAGGAAGGACACTATATCATACTCAAAGGGTCTGTCCAACAAGAAGATTTAACAATTTTAAATATCTATGCCCCCAATGTGGGAGCAGCCAACTATATAAACCAATTAATAACAAAATCAAAGAAACACATCAACAATAATACAATAATAGTAGGGGACTTTAACACTCCCCTCACTGAAATGGACAGGTCATCCAAGCAAAAGATCAGCAAGGAAATAAAGGCCTTAAACGACACACTGGACCAGATGGACATCACAGATATATTCAGAATATTTCATCCCAAAGCAACAGAATACACATTCTTCTCTAGTGCACATGGAACATTCTCCAGAATAGATCACATCCTCGGTCCTAAATCAGGACTCAACCGGTAGCATTGTTGTATACATTTTAGAACTAGTTCAAGTTACTCACACAGCAAAAAAAGGGGAAAACCTGCTAGGATTTAGACTGAATTGAGAAACTGGTTTAGAGAATATTGTCATCTTCTATTTCATGAATATGATTTACCCCATTTATTAAGGTGTTTATTTTTATCGATAATACTTTATAGTTTTCTATTAGGTATCTGTGTATCTTCTATTATTTTTCTAATCCATTTGATTTTCTTCCAATTAGGAATATTTTTAAAAATTATACTTTCTTGGGTGCCTGGGTGTCTCAGTTGGTTGGGCAGCTGCCTTCAGCTCAGGTCATGATTCTGGAGGTCTGGGATTGAGTCCCACATCGGGCTCCCTACTCAGCAGGGCATCTGCTTCTCCCATTGACCTCTCTCCTCTCTTGCTCTCTCTCTCTCTCTTAAATAAATAAATAAAATCTTTTTTAAAAAATTACACTTTCTTGTTACTTATTGTTTGAGTATAAAAATAGAACTGATTTTCTAAAAATATGTTGACCTGTAACGAACAACCTTGCTCTTTTTCTCACTTCAAAACTTCACGTGTTAATTCTAACAACTTATCTGTAGATTCTTATATGTGATTATATCACCTGCAGATAATGACGTTATTTCAGTTTCCCCATACTTACCAATTTATTTATTATTTTTATATATTTGTTCTAGCTAGGATTTCCTGTACAATATTGAGTACAAGGAGAGGAGTATGAATTCTTCCATGGTACATTGATCATTATATATGATTGTTTTGGGTTTTTTTGCAATGATGTCTCATCGTATTAATGTAGTTTGCTACTAAACCTAGGATACTAAGTGTGTTTTTTATAATTACTATGAATAGAAATTATAAAAGATTTTTTCATTCATTGAGATGATCATAAGATTTTTATCAATTTTTATGTTAATATGGATACATGATTAATAGTTTGAATCAAATGTGCAAACTCTAAATTAGTCCTGACATGTTATATACATATGTGTTTATACACATACATATGTGTTTGTTAATTTATTATTTAGATTGGCTTCAATTTTCCTCTGTTCTAATAGTTTATCAAATTTATATATAAAATTCCTTCATAAAATGAGTTTGAAATGGTTTCCTTTTTTTTTTTTAAATAACATTTTCTGGTGGAATTTGGGTAATATTACCATTATGTCTGTCCTAAATGTTTGTTATAATTTACTCGTGGTGAATTTCTGATTTTCTATTTCTTCTTGGGGGTGTTATAAAAATTGTATTTTTCTATAAATTTGATCATTTCAAAGTTGATCACCAAACATTTGAAATTATTTTGCATCATGTTTTTCATAGTATCTTTTTATTGGTTATTTATTGTACAGTTGGTGCTGCTGACCATTTTATTTCTGGAATGATTAATCTTGTCTGAGATTATGAATTTAAAATGTTTCTTTTTAAGCTTGTAAATATGAATTTCATTTTAATATCTGCCTTCATCTGTCATTTTCTTCTGCACATTTTACTGGTATTATTTTATTGTTTTATTTCTAACTTCATTGATTTTCAGTTCTATTTTTAAAAATGTATTGTCTCATTCTCAATGTTTCCCTTTAATTGTGGATTTAGCTGCATCACCATGCTATTATATTATTCTGTTTATTTTTCCATTGCCCCAGATTTATCTTTTGACCCATGGTTTATTATAGAAGCTTATTTATTAATTTCAAAATATAGTACTATTTTCCAATTAAGTTTTCATTATTGATTTCTAGCTTAATTGGACTGCGATCAGAGTACATACTCTATATGATTTTAATCTTTGACATTTGTTGAGACCCCTTTATGGCACAATATAAAATTGAATTTTTGGAAGTGTTTCATGTATGATTGATAATTATACATACTGGAGTTGTTAGATACAATGTCCAATATATGCCAGTTAGATAAAATTTTCTAATCATTGTGCTTTATATGTTTGCTGTTTATTTTATGTATGTACTTACTGGTGTTGCTCAGGTCTTCTCAAGCCATTCATCATGTCTCCTCTTGTCTTTTTTCTTTTCTTTAGGACTTTATTTATTAGACAGGGTGAAGGTAGAGCATGAGCTAGAGGGAAAATCAAGGTGAGAGGGAGAAGCAGATTGTTTGCTGAGCAAGTAGCCCAACACAAAGCTCCATCCAGGAACCCTGTGATCATGACCTGAGGCAAAGGCAGATGCTCAACTGACTGAGCCACCCAGGCGCCCCATCTTCTTGTCTTCTGTATTTTTTTTTAAGATTTTATTTATTTATTTGACAGAAAGAGATCACAAGTAGGCAGAGAGGCAGGCAGAGAGAGAAGGGGGGAAGCAGGCTCCCCGCTGAGCAGAGAGCCCGAGGTGGGGCTTGATCCCAGGACCCTGAGATCATGACCTGAGCCGGAGGCAGAGGCTTAACCCACTGAGCCACCCAGGCGCCTGTCTTCTGTATTTTGAATATATTTATTCATGTTTTTTACAATGCATATTGTCTTTTAACCTTTCTTCCAGTTTACTATTAACAGTCCTCGGCTGTATCAGATCTGCTATAAACGCAACCACTGCATTCTAAACTTTTGTTCTTATATTTTTCAATTTCCAAGTTTTTAGGAGTTTTCAGTTTTCTGTCAATATTATCCCTTTTGTCTCCTATTTATATGAACATATTTTTTTGATCTGAACCAGCCACTTTTTAATTTTATATTTTTAATATTTTTTTATTATGCTATGTTAGCCACCATCATTAGTTTTTGATGCAGTGTTCCATGATTCCTTGTTTGCATATTACACCCAGTGCTCCATGAACTACATTTCCGTCCATAATACCCATCACCAGCCTCCCCAATCCCCATACACCCCTCCCCTCTAAAACCCTCAATTTGATTCCCTGAGTCCATAGTCTCTCATGGTTCGTCTCCCCATCTGATTCCACCCTCCTTCTTTTTTCCCTTCCTTCTCCTAATGGCTTCCATGGTATTCCCTATGTTCCACAAATAAGTAAAATCATATGAGAATTGTCTTTTTCTGTTTGACTTATTTCACTTAGCATAATCTCCCCCAGTCCCATCCATGTTGATGCAAAAGTTGGGTGCTCATCCTTTCTGATGGTGGAGTATTATTCCATTGTATATATGGACCACATCTTTATCCATTCATCTGTTGAGGGGTATCTCAGCTCCATCCACATTGCGGCTATGAAGATTAGGGTACATATGGCCCTTCTTTTCACTTCATCTGTATCTTTGGGGTAAATACCCAGTAGTGCAATTGCTGGGTATAGGGTAGCTCTATTATTAACTTTTTGAGGAACCTCCACACTGTTTTCCAAAGTGTCTGTACCAACTTGCATACCCACCAACAGCATAAGAGGGTTCCCCTTTCTTCACAACCTCTCCAACATTTGTTGTTTCCTTCCTTGTTAATTTTTGCCATTCTAACTGGTATAAATTGGTACTTCCATGTGGTTTTGATTTGGATTTCCCTGATGAATAATGATGTTGAACATCTTTTCATGTGTCTGTTAGCCATTTGTATGTCTTCTTTTAGGGAAGTGTCTGCTCATGTTTTCTGCCCATTTTTTGACGGTATTATTTGTTTTTTGGGTGTTGAGTTTGAGAAGTTCTTTATAGATCTTGGGTATAAGCCTTTTAACTGTAGTGTCATTTGCAGACATCTTCTCTCATTCTGTGGGATGTCTGTTTGTTTTATTGACTATTTCCTTTGCTGTGCAGAAGCTTTTGATCTTGATGAAGTCCCGAAAGTTCATTTTTACTTTGGTTTCCCTTGCTTTCGCAGACATGTTTTGAAAGAAGTTGCTGTGGCCGATGTCAAAGAGGTTATTGCCTATGTTATACTATAGGATTTTTTATGGATTCCTGTCTCACACTGAGGTCCGTCATCCACTTAGATTTTATCTCTGTGTATGGTATAAGAGATTGGTCAAGTTTCATTCTGCCCAATAGCTGTCCAATTTTCCCAGCACTGCTTATTGAAGAGACTCTCTTTTTCCATTGGATATTTTTTCTTGCTATGTCAAAGATTAGTTGATCATAGAGTTGAGGGTCCATATCTGGGCTCTCTATTCTGTTCCATCTGTTTTTATGCCAGTACCATGTTGTCCTGGTGACCACAGCTTTGTAATATAGCTTGAAATAGGCAATATGATGCCCCAGCTTTGTTTTTCTTTTTCAACATTTCCTTAGTGATTCGGGTTCTCTTCTGGTTTAGGCAAATTTTAGGATTGTTTGTTCCAGCCTTTGAAAAATTCCATTGATATTTTGATTGGGATGGTGTTGAAAGTATAGATTGCTCTGGGCAGCATAGACACTTTAACAATGTTTATGCTTCCAATCCATGAGCATGGAATGTTTTTGCATCTTTTTGTGTCTTCCTCAATTTCCTTCATAAGTGTTCTGTACTTTCTAGAGTATAGATCATTTACCTCTTCGGTTGGGTTTATTCCAAGTTATCTTACGGTTTTTGTTGCTGTTGTAAATGGAACTGATTCTCTAATTTCTCTTTCTACCATTACATTGTTAGTGTGTGGGAAAGCAACTGATTTCTGTGCATTGATTTTGTATCCTGCCACATTACTGCTGTAATAAGTTCTAGTAATTTGGGGGTAGAGTCTTTTCAGTTTTCCACATAAAGTATCATATCATCTGTGAAGAGAGTGAGTTTGACTTCTTTGCCAGTTTGAATACCTTTTATTTCTTTTTCTTGTCTGATTGCTGCTCCTGGAATTTCCAGTACTATGTTGAACAATAGTGGTAAGAATGGGCATCCTTGTCATGTTCCTGATCCTAAGGGAAATGCTTTCAGCTTTTCCCCATTGAGAATGGTATTCACTGTGGGCTTTTCGTAGATGATTTTATGGAATTGAGGAATGTTCCCTCTATCCCTATACTCTGAAGAGTTTAGTCAGGAAAGGCTGCTGTATTTTGTCAAATGCTTTTTCTATATCAATTGAGAGGACTATGTGGTTCTTGTCTCTTCTCTTATTTATGTGTTCTATCACACTGATTGATTTGAAAATGTTGAACCACTTACATCCCAAGGATAAATCCCGCTTGATCATGATGGGTAATCCTTTTAATGTACTGTTGGATCCTATTAGCTAAGATCTTGCTGAGAATTCTGACATCCATATTCATCAGGGATATTTGTCTGAAATTCTCATTTTTGTTGGAGTCTTTGCCTGGTTTTGGAATCAAAGTAATGTTGGCCTCATGGAATGAGTTTGGAAGTTTTTCTTCTATTTCTATTTTTTGAAAAAGCTTCAGGAGAATAAGTATTATATTATTTCTTCTTTAGATTTCCCCAGGGAATCCATCAGGCCCTGGACTCTTGTTTCTTTGGAGGTTTTTGATCATTGCTTTAATATCAGTACTGGTTATTGGTCTATACTGATTGTCCATTTCTTCCTGTTTCAGTCTTGGTAGTTTATAAGTTTCTAGGAAGGCATCCCTTTCTTCCACATTGTTTAATTTATTGGCATATAGTTGTTGATAATAATTTCTAATGAATGTTTCTATTTCCTTGATGTTAGTCCAGATCTCTCCCCTTTCATTCATAATTTTATTAATTTGGGCCCTTTCTCTCTCTCTTTTTTTTTTTTTTGATAAGTCTGGCCAGTGATTTATTGATCTTATTAATTCTTTCAAAGGACCAGCTTTTAGTTTCATTGATCTGTTCTAATATATTTCTGGTTTCCAATTCATTGATTTCTGATCTAATCTTGATCTCTTCTTATGAGTGACTTAGGCTTTGTTATTCTTTATCCATTTCTTTAAGGTGTAAAGATAGTTCATGTATTAAGGATTTATTATTATTATTTTTTTTAATGAGGCTTGGATAGCTATGTATTTCACCCTTTGGACCACCTTTTTAGTATCCCATAGGTTTTGGACCAATGTGTTTTTGTTCTCATTGGCTTCCATGAATTATTTAAGTTCTTTGACTTCCTGGTTGACCCAAACATTCTTAAGAAGAATGGTTTATAGCTACCAAGTGTTTGAATTTCTTCAAAAATTTTACTTGTGATTGAGTTCCAGTTTAAAAAACATTTTGGTCTGAGAATATGCAGTTAATAAGCTGTCTTTTGGTATTGGTTGAGGCCTAATTTGCTACACAGTTTATGGTCTATTCTGGAGAAAGTTCCATGTGAGCTCAAGAAGAATGAGTATTCTGTTGTTTTAGGGTGGAATTTTCTGTATGTATCTATGAGGTACTTCTGGTCCAGTGTGTCATTAAAAGCTCTTGTTTCTTTGTTGATTTTCTGCTTAGATGATCTACTTCTGTGAGTGGAGTTTTGAGGTGTCCTACTCTTAACATATTATTATCATCAACATATCTCTTTAATTTGGTTAACAGTTGGCTTACGTACTTGGCTGCTCCCATGTTGGAGGTATAGATATTTGCAATTGTTGGAACCTCTTGTTGGATAGAACCTTTAAGCATGATATAGTGTCCTTCTATATCTCTAACTACAGTCTTTAGCTTAAAATCTAATTTGTATGATAGGAGAATTGCTACCTCAGCTTTCTTTTGAGGTCCAATGGCACGAAAAATGGTTCTCCATTCCTTTACTTTCAGTCTGGATGTATCTTTAGGTTCAAAAGGAGTCCCTTGTAGACAGCATATGGGTGGGTCATGTCTTTTTATCTAGTCTGCAACCTTGTGCCATTTCATTGGAGCATTTATGTCATTCACATTGAGAGTGATTTTTGAAAGATTTGGTTTTATTATCATCATGTTGTCTATGAAGTCCTTGTTTCTATAGATTGTAAATTTATGATCTATATCACTCTTGGGGTCTTTATCCTTTTATAGAGCCCCCCTTAATATTTCTTGCAGGGCCACCTTAGTGTTCACATTAGTTTCTTTTAGTTTCTTCCAGTGTTGGAAGCTCCTTGTCTCTCTGTCCATTCTGAATGAGAGCCTTGCTGGATAAAGTATCCTTGGCTGCATGTTCTTCTCATTTAGTACCCTGTATATGTCTTTCCAGCCCTTTCTGGCTTGCCTCGTCTCTGTGGACAGGTATGATGTATTCTGACATTCCTCCAGCTGTATGTAAGAAATCTCTTCCCTCTTGCCACTCTCAAGATTGTTTTTTTTGATCTGAGATTTTCAAATTGTACTATGATATATTGTGGCATCAGTCTGTTCTCATTGATCTTGGGAGGGGTCCTCTTTGCCTTTTGGACATGAATGCTTGCTTTTTTCCCCCAGGTTAGGGAAGTTCTCATCTACGATTTACTCAAATATATCTTATAGACCTCTCTCTCTCTCTCCACCCTCTCAGGGACTCCAATAATTCTGATATTGGAATGTTTCATTGAGTTACTTATCTCTCTGATTCCTTGGGTTTTAATTTGTTTTACCATGCTGCCTCAATTTCCTTCTTTTCTATCATTCTATCCTCTATCTCACTAAATCATTCTTCTTTCTTCTGCCTTGTTTAAACTGGTAGTCAGAGTATCCAGTTTAGACCACATTTTATTCATAGCATTTTAAAGTTCAGCCTTATTAGATCTCATTTCTGCCCTTAGTGATTCTATATTGTCATTAATATTTTTCTCAACCCTAAATATCACCTTGATAATTGTTACTCTAAAGTCAATTTCTGACATCTTGGTTATATCCATGTCCATTAGTTCTGCAGCAGGGGCCAGAGTCTTTCAATCTTTCCTTTCTTGGGGTTTCCTCTTCTTAGTCATTCCATTGAGGGGTGGTTGAGGGAATGTACAGGGTCCAAATTATTGACCACAACCCAAGCAAATGCACCTGTTTTATGGGGACTTTAGGGTTGTTGGCCTCTTGTTCTTCTAGCTTGTCTTCTGGGGGAGGGGCAAGCCATGATGTTACTGAGGCAACCCTGTTTGTTTGGGGGGAGATGGGCTCAGTGAAAAACTGTTTTGGGGCGGCTTTTGTTCTCTGGCAGCTTTCCCTGTTGGATTTCCACCTCTCTTCTGAGAGTCAAAGCAAAAGTGACTATATCTAAACCTCTGTCTCAGAACAGAGAGATTGCAGTCTGTTCTTCAGTGAGCTCTCCAGGCCCCACTGTCTCCATTTCTGTCTGTGCTGCTAAAAACTGCAGCATCCTGGGATGTGCACCCTACAGCAGCACTCCCAGCCTTCATTTCCAGGTCCAGGCATGTCTCTGCCCTTTGTGCTTCTAAACCCACAAACCATCCCTGGTTCACACACACACCCCTGCAACTCCAGGTTTCAGTCTGTGGGGTTGCCCGAAAGTCCTTTCCCTGCTGCTACCAGTCTGTGAGTCCATGCCCGGTCCCCAGCAGAGGAGGCTTTTGCACTCTGGTGATGCAAAAGAGAGTCCCTCCCCTTCTGTTTGTCTTCTGATATTTGCCCTTAGAATCACAGCTCCCTGCTTTATACCTTGAGACCAACCACCAGATATATTCTGTTTGTAGAGCTCCAGATATATCTTCTTACATCTCAGGCTGATTTCATGGGTATTCAGAATGGTCTGGTATATATATCCAGCTCAATTCAGGAGACCAGTTGAAATAGGGTCCCCTACTCTTGGGCCATCTTTTCTCCTCCCTCCTATTTATATGCACATATTAAGCATAGTTGTTTTAACATTTGAATCTGATAACTTCAGTATTTGGAATTCCTTCATTGTATCTCTATTTTCTATTTCTTCTGCCATGTTTCCTGCCCACTGTTCCTTTTCACCCAACACACGTTTCCTGTCATTTAGGGTGTCTGGTTATTTTGGATTGTGTACTTGACATTCCATTTGCAGAATTGTTTTGAGAAATAATTTGAGATCTAGAATGTTGTGTGATATTTCTTTCTTTATTTTATTTTCCAGGTGTGTACTTAAGCACTAGGGTGTACTAGAATTCTTGTATTACATCTAATTTGAAAGCTTAAGATAATTCAGCATCAAACTGAAATGCTTATTAGGGTTTCTTTAAATTCTAGAAGCATGTTTACTTCTGTGGTACAGCCTATCACAATCAAGCTTCCCTTGTAGGGATCTGGACTCCAGATCTGGACACCTGCATCTTTAGTCCATTAGGGCTATTACAAGTATATTCTAGATTCTTAGTTTCTTGACTTTCTTCTTTTTTCTCTTAGGGAAAAGTGTCCACAAATGTTGGGATTATTTCCCTGTTTATCTTTCCTCCCTTGAATCTTCATGTGGTAATCCTTTACTATCATATTAGCTTGATAATGCACATAAGCATTTTTTTTAACATTTTGTACAGGTTTTTTTCTATATTTTGTGAAAATACTAGTCTTAATCACTTAGAGCAGCATGCATGGAACAAAGTGATAAATGTATTTACCTATTTACTTATTTTCTATTTCACACATAAAATGTCTCAAATTTTCCATTACTATGATACTGAAGTCTAACTACCATAATTCCACACATATAAAGTAGTGTTCAGTAAATTTTTTTGAATGAATAAATCATAATTATATGACAATAGTTAAACATTGAACAGGTAGGGTTGGCATCTTTTCAGATTACTATTCTTCCTGCATTTCAGTCTTAATAAATATACTAAATTGACTAGCTTATGTTAACTTCAGCTTAATATGAAATTAGAAAGCCCAAGTTTATATTTCTGATTATCAGTTTTGAATAAGTTGCTTAATTTTCCAAATTTTCTGTTTCTGAAATAGGACCCATTTCACAGGATTACTCTGAATGACAAAAGAATATATGGAAACATTTACATGATGACTGAAATTATTAACTTATTTCACAGATGAGTTAATACACACAAGACTGGAGAGAGAGGCAGCATCCAAGTCTTTAGGTCTGTGGAGGATTCAGAATCTTTTATTTATGACTGTTTAGTGGTTGTTAATTTCATATATGCTGTTCTGTCTGCCAGGTGGGGAATGAGGTGTGAGCCCAAACTAAAAAGGAAGTTTAGATGGTGCCAGTGGTGATGAAATAACCCAGTGGCCTAATTTGAAAGCATGTAGGGAATAAATTTAATGGAACATGGTGATTGCATAAGTATAGAGGGTGATATGGAAAAAAAAATAAAATAAAACTAGTCCAATTATTTTTCTTTTGTTTTTTCTTTTTTCTTTCTTTCTTTTCTTTTTTTTTAAGATTTTATTTATTTATTTGACAGATAGAGAGTACAAGTAGGCAGAGCAGCAGGCAGAGGGAGAGGAAGAAGCAGACTCTCCGCTGAGCAGGGAGCCCGATGCGGGGCTTGATCCCAGGACCCTGGGATCATGACCCGAGCTGAAGGCAGCCGCTTAACCGACTGAGCCATCCATGTGCCCCATCTTTTTTCTTTTTAAGATTTTACTTACTTATTAGAGAGAGAGAGTGAGCTTGAGTCAGTGTTGGGATGGGGAGGCAGAAGTGGAAGCAGACACCTGGCTGAACAGGGTGCCCAACTCGGGGCTCAATCCCAGGACTCTGAAATCATGACCCAAACCAAAGGCAGATGCTTAACTGACTGAGCGACCATGGCATCCCCAGTTATTTTTCTTTAAATACTTTCTGGGGTGCCTGGGTGGCTTGATAGGTTGATGTCCTCTTGGTTTCAGCTCAGGTCATAATCCTCTAGATCATGAGATTTAGCCCCATGTCAGGCTCTGCTCTGGGCACAGAGTCTGCTTTGAGAGTCTGTCTCTCCCTCTCCCTCTGCTCCTTACCCTACGTATACACACTCTCTCAAATAAACCTTTACAAAAAACCTTCTTATAAACACACTTAAGATTTTTCAAACCAACGTTTTTTATTTTGATTTTTGATTTTTTTTTAATTTTACTTTTTTTTCTTCTGGTCCTCTACTCATGCTTTCACAATTTGATGGTTTTACTGCTTGTTTTTCACCATCCTCTTTTGGTTCCTTCCCAGTCTTGGTTTTTAAAATTGTTACCCATTTCATTTATTCACTTAATGAACCCCATCCTATAGCTCAGACTCCACTCCAGAGACCTGCCACATTTCTCACTTATTATTTTCTTAATCCTAAAATCCAGATTTCCTCATGTCAGTCCTTTGCTCCCACCTGCAACTAAAGATATCCCTTACTAATCAACTGTAATTGTTCCCTTTGCCTTAAAGTCCTACCAGCTTAAGTCATCAAGAAAGCCTGCCAGAGGGCACCCTCCCTTCAGACATCATAGTCCCCTTTCACTGGCTCTGAGTGGCCACCATTTCCTCTTCTTTAACCTGGGGATTTATTCAAATATAGTTTTACTCAATACCTCAGCCTTCAGTTTCAGAGTAATTACTCTGAATCAGAAGGAAGTGACTGAGTATCCTTATTTATACAGCATTGATGTGGATATTTACCTTCATGGTAGAATTTGCATTTTGAAAGAGAAAGTCCAGAAAGAAAATCAATGAAACATTAATGGCAGCTTTTTCCAGTGATGTGATACTTTCTTAGAGGTGATTCTTTAGGACCTCTTTCTAGGCAGTCATTTAACCTTGGTGGTTATCCACTTGGTGGTGATCCACTCCATTTAGAAATAGGTAGAGATGCCAGAAGATCATTGGCCATCTTTTTCTACCCAGCTGGGTAGAAAATAGGTTTTCAACAAATTCTGACAGTGATTTTTTTTTAAATCAGTGAACCTGAGATTTCACAAACTAGCCTAGAGTAGCCATTCTCAAACTTTTCTGCACAATAGAAACCCCTGAGAAGTTATAAAGGAAAAGAGGGGGGAAAAAAAAAAAGATCCATCCTAACACCCAGGCCAAGTTAAATCAGAGTCTCTGATGGTGGACTCAGGAGTTGGCATTTTTATTTTATCTTAAAGATTTTATTTATTTGATAGAAAGAGGCACAGCAGGGGGAACATAAGCTGGGGGGTGGGGGGTGGGAGAAGGAGAAGCAGGCTTCCCTCTGAGCAGGGAGCCCAAAGAAGGGATGTGGGGCTCATTTCCAGGACTCTGAGATCATGACCTGAACAGAAGACAGACAGTTAATGACTGAGCCACCAAGGCACCCTATGGAATTGGCATTTTTAAAACTTGCTTCTCAAATTTGTTGTTCACGTAAATCACCTGGGGATCTCTTTATACTGAAGACTTTGAATCAGCAGTTGATGTGGGTGCTGAGATGCTATATTGAAAGAGCTGGAGACCCATTTTTAAACTTGACTATACATTGTAATCACTCTGGGCAGTGAATGGATGAATGATAAATAAATGAATGTATACATATATACAAACATACATACAGATGAATTACAAAATGATGCCCAGATTCCACACGCAGAGAATAACAGCAAACCACACTAATATTGTTCAAATTAACCCTACCATTATAGCTGATCATCCAACTCAAAGAAAATAAATTCTTTGATGGATGCAATAGAGTAATATATGATCAGAAGCAGGGTTTCTCCTTTCCATGTTTGCTGTTCTTCCTGAGGGTGAAGAGAATTTCACCAAAACCTATCAAATATTTGTGAGTATGGGAACATCAGTCAAAACAACTGCTGTCCCTTCATGTGCCTTGACAAACAGCTATGTGGTATTAGGGGTAACAAGGTAGTTCACCAGGTAGTTTTCCACAAGTAAAACTGCTGAAGAAATGAAGGATTGGGGAACATGTTTTACCAAGTTAAGTTTTGTGCCTCCTTTTTAGCCTCAGCATTTCAAATGGAATTCGAATCTTGGGGGGGTTAGGGTTCATTTACTTTTTGGTGAACAGCACTTCCTGTTTCTAAGAAAAAGTCCCCAGAATGCTTCTTTCACGTCAAAGGCTATTACAAAACAGCTCTTGGTGAATTGAATGCAAGTGAAGGAGAAACACATGGATTAAGTTTCCATTAGCATCCACATGGGTTTAATAATTAAGGGAAAATGGTTGACAAAAAAGAGTGTTTTGAGTTTTGCCCAATTGGAAATTTTGTTAAAAAAAAAATGCTGACTCTTAATCCCACAAAACAAACTGAGGGTTGCTGGGGGGAGGGGGTTTGGGAGAAGGGGGTGGGATTATGGACATTGGGGAGGGTATGTGTTTTGGTGAGTGCTGTGAAGTGTGTAAACCTGGTGATTCACAGACCTGTACCCCTGGGGATAAAAATATATGTTTATAAAAAATAAAATTAAAAAAACAAAAAACAAAAAACAAAAAAAACTTCCCAGAAAAAAAAAAAAAATGCTCAAAGTTACTCATTCCAAACCTGATACATGTTAAAGATTACTCATCCCTAACCAAAACAACCCAAATCAAGCTCATAATTTGAGACCCAAACAATAAATTCCATCCTCTCAAAAACCAATGCAACACTCACTGGGTTTTGGGAATTGTGAAATCAATGAACCATCCTCTTGTGAAAGTAAATAAAGCAAATGTCATTTAAAATGATTTAGCAAATCCAGAAGGGGGTGCTTTCACCCAGGTACCATTCCTTGGGGGCTGTTTAATAAGCCAGAAGAAGGAAGATAAGAGTTTATTTTGATAAGAGAGGATATTTTTGACTTAGGAATTTATCTTGTGCCTTTAAAAAAAGTAAAATCCCTCCCTGCCCCAGCAACAAGGCACTACCTACTGCCTTCAGCCCAGTGAGAAACTGCTACAACTATTGTTCCTCTCTAATAAACTTTTATTCAGAACAGTCCTCCCCAATTGTCTCCTAAAACCTAATAAAAGCTGACCTTCCCTTCATCTCTTTGAACTTATCTGTGGTTTGCTGTATCCTACTTGTTCTTAATTGTATTTCTCTATTTCTTAATAATTTCATTTTTTAATTTAAATAAAAGTACTCATTGCTCTGTTTAAAGTTAACACTACTATCATTGAACTGTCTTAAGGAATGTATTGTTTTGTTCACATCAGGTCACTTATAGTTTCTAACCATTATGGATTTATCTCCTTCTCTTCATTAAGCACATTTTAAAATCAATCTCACCCACCTGAAATTATACCTAACAAGTAATGGCCTTAGAAACCCTTTTACCCTGGAAGTCAGTTTAGGTTTGTCCAGATGCTGTCCCTTGATAGATGTGTAATAGGCAGGTTATTTAAAACTGATTCATTTCCTTCATAATTACAAACAAGAAGGTAAGACTAGATTAGTGTTTCCCAATTCTCAATACTTTGGACTATTCAACTAGTAAAATTCCTGATATTGTATCCTATAGTAAAAGAAGACAAGAAAAGTAGCAGGGAGTGAAATGAATCCAAAATTATTGTCAAGAATTACAATATTAGGAAAGATGCACCTTTGGGGGAGAGTACTATTTTACCTCATTTCTATAGGTAATGATGTCTGAGAAACACTGAATCTAATGTCAACAAGTAGTCTTCAATTTTCTATTATCCATTCCACCTATTGTTTAGAACTTTCTACTTCAGCATATTATAGGTATATTGAATAGGACACATCTATAGTTGTCTCAATATCTATTCACCAAGGCTATTCTTGTTCTTATGCTTTTAAAACAAAAAAATCTAT
This sequence comes from Mustela lutreola, assembly GCF_030435805.1. NCBI lineage: Eukaryota > Metazoa > Chordata > Mammalia > Carnivora > Mustelidae > Mustela > Mustela lutreola. The sequence goes on along the minus strand of NC_081300.1, from coordinate 29,288,153 downwards.
TGGTTGCCCCACCAGTTACCCAACTTAAACTAATAACTCTAAAATACTGAAAATTGAAAATAAAACATGGAATAAAAATAAGGCTTCACATTCCAGGCCATTAGACACTCTCCTAAGTGTTATCAAGGGTCAAAATTATATGCATATATTTGTGTACCTTCTCCATACACAAAATTCGCCTATACATTATACCTATGTATACCTATATGTGTAAGTGTGCCTTCCTAGTGTTTCTTCATAAATGGAACCACATCATATACATTGTTGGTCTTTTCAGTTTAATTTTTCTTAATTAACCAATTCTTGGGAATTAGCTTTATTATTATGAAACTTTTTTCCATATCTTTCATATCTTCATAATATTCCACTGTATATCCTCTAAGAGCTTTTGATTATTTTATTTAAAGAAAATGTTTAATAAATAAGTATTGAATGGGTAGACGAATGATTTCCCTATGAGCATCTAGGATATTGCCAAAATTTAGTTATTATAAAATTTCTGCGGTAAATATTCTTGTACATACATTCTTTATGTGTTTATTTCAGTGTATTTCTGAGTTCAATTCCTAAAAATAGAATTGGTTGGACCAAGGACTCATATTTCACATTTTGATAGACATTCCAAATTATCATATAGTATAGTGAACTGATCTGTACTTACATCAAATATATATGAGAGAGCATATTTTCCACACTCCTAACAATCCTTTTTTTGCCAATATTTTTTATATACTTTAAAGTTATTTATATTTCCTTTGCAAGTACCTGTTCAAACTTTTCTTTATTTTAGAATTTTATTTGAAAGAAATTTAAGATACATGTAAATAAGTATCTTATGTAATCATAGATATTCTTTTTGTTGTTGTTTTTAAGGTTTTTGGTTTTTTTTTTTTTTAAGATTTTATTTATTTGTCAGAGAGAGAAAGGGAGAGAGAGCAAGCACAGGCAGACAGAATGGCAGGCAGAGACAGAGGGAGAAGCAGGCTCCCTGCCGAGCAAGGAGCCTGGTGTGGGACTCGATTTCAGGACCCTGGGATCATGACCTGAGCCGAAGGCAGCTGCTTAACCAACTGAGCCACTCAGGCATCCCAATCGTAGATATTCTTAAATATTTATTTTTAAGTGATATTTAATATAAGTCATTTACAAAAACTGCTTAGATATTTTCTCAGGTTATATATATTTTTTTTAATTTTTTATTTTTTATAAACATATATTTTTATCCCCAGGGGTACAGGTCTGTGAATTACCAGGTTTACACACTTCACAGCACTCACCAAAGCACATACCCTCCCCAATGTCCATAATCCCACCCCCTTCTCCCAAACTCCCTCCCCCCAGCAACCCTCAGTTTGTTTTGTGAGATTAAGAGTCACTTATGGTGTGTCTCCCTCCCAATCCCATCTTGTTTCATTGATTCTTCTCCTACCCACTTAAGCCCCCATGTTGCATCACCACTTCCTCATATCAGGGAGATCATATGATAGTTGTCTTTCTCTGCTTGACTTATTTCGCGAAGCATGATACGCTCTAGTTCCATCCATGTTGTCGCAAATGGCAAGATTTCATTTCTTTTGATGGCTGCATAGTATTCCATTGTGTATATATACCACATCTTCTTGATCCATTCAGCTGTTGATGGACATCTAGGTTCTTTCCATAGTTTGGCTATTGTGGACATTGCTGCTATAAACATTCGGGTGCATGTGTCCCTTTGGATCACTACATTTGTATCTTTAGGGTAAATACCCAATAGTGCAATTGCTGGGTCATAGGGCAGTTCTATTTTCAACATTTTGAGGAACCTCCATGCTGTTTTCCAGAGTGGCTGCACCAGCTTGCATTCCCACCAACAGTGTAGGAGGGTTCCCCTTTCTCCGCATCCTCGCCAGCATCTGTCATTTCCTGACTTGTTGATTTTAGCCATTCTGATTGGTGTGAGGTGATATCTCATTGTGGTTTTGATTTGTATTTCCCTGATGCCGAGTGATATGGAGCACTTTTTCATGTGTCTGTTGGCCATCTGGATGTCTTCTTTGCAGAAATGTCTGTTCATGTCCTCTGCCCATTTCTTGATTGGATTATTTGTTCTTTGGGTGTTGAGTTTGAGGAGGAGTCAAGATGGCGAAGAAGTAGCAAGCTGAGACTGCTTCAGCTAGCAGGAGATCAGCTAGATAGCTTATCTAAAGATTGCAAACACCTGAAAATCCATCGGCAGATCGAAGAGAAGAAGAACAGCAATTCTGGAAACAGAAAAACAACCACTTTCTGAAAGAACTCTATGGAAAGCGCTCAGGGAACAAAAGCTCCTGAAAGCAAACCTGAGCAGATTACTCACTCCGGCCCCGGGTAAGGGTGGTGTAATTCCGCCTGGGGCAAAGACACTTGAGAATCATTACATCAGGTTATATTTTTACTTGTTAATGATATCTTTGTTCAAAAATTACTTTATCTTTTTAAAGACATTTATGGTTTATTTATTTTGAAATCCTGCATCAAAAATCTTTCCCCTAAAATATTTAAAAGTTTGCTCATTAGTATTACAGAGTTTTTTGTATCCCTTTTTTTATGTTTTTTCTTTGATTTATCAATAGTTTTTGTGAAAAAAGGGTAAAGCTGTTATTAATAATGACTTCATCATATAATGAAATCTTATGTAAACACATGTCTGTTTATAGACCTCCTCCTGCTATTCTGTTCTAGTGATCTGTTTTCCTATGCCAGGGACAAACTGTTTTAATTACAGCAGTTTTATGATGTATTTTAATGTTTTATATGTTTCCTTTTATATTTTTTAAAAAACTACTGTCTATTTTTAGTGTCTGTTTTTCCACTTCATTTGAAATATAGAGGTAGCTTCTATTGTTAAAAAGCAACACACAGATGGAATTGGGAGGGAGACAAACCATAAGTGACTCTTAATCTCACAAAACAAACTGAGGGTTGCTGGGGGGAGGGGGGTTGGGAGAAGGGGGTGGGATTATGGACATTGGGGAGGGTATGTGCTTTGGTGAGTGCTGTGAAGTGTGTAAACCTGGTGATTCACAGACCTGTACCCCTGGGGATAAAAATATATGTTTATAAAAAATTAAAAATTAAAAATTAATTTAAAAAAAAGCAACACACAGAAATTCTGTTGAGGCTACATTGAATTTATCAAATTATAATGGAAGAGCTGGCATCTTTGCATAGTAAACCTTTCATATATTTTCATCTGTCTTTATGTACTTTGAGATAATCTGGTATTGGTATTAATTTTGCTTCTTTGAAAATTTATGCCAAATTTATATTTGCATTTGTAGAGTTGCACTTTATAATATTACCCTTATTTTGGTAACATTATCAGTATCTTTTTGCCTGTAAAATAAAATGGAAGTTCTTGAGCATGCTAAACCAAGACCACTCTGAAATAGCCCTAGATTTCTCTTATATAATGTCATAGTCTCTCAAGAACATTCTTCTCTGATCTCTCCAAATTATTCCCTAATATTTTATTACTTCCTGCATATCCCTCTTGCTCTTTGTTAATTTCTGTCTTGTAAGAACAAATCCAGGATTGTTTGAATCTTAACACAAAACAATGTGATACTGCCTTTAAGTACAATAAGAATCCATGCAATGGGTAGACAGTATTAAATTTCTAGTAGCTGGTCATAATAGTTTCTTGCCCAATAAATATTTGTTATTTATTGAAAAATAATATTTTCTTAGAATTATTATAGCTATTTTTAATTTACTTTTTTGCGAGTGCATAAGTAGTTCAGTCAAAACAATAAGTGAATTTATAGATGACCTGCATCTATGTTAAATACTTAAAAGTGACTTTATTTTATTTTTTTAAAGATTTTATTTATTTATGGGGGGAAGGGGGCACAGGTAAAGGAGAGAGTCTCAAACACTGTTAAAAAGTAACAGATAAGCCAAAATACTTATTATTATGCTGTAACTGTCTCTGTATAGTGGTAGCCACTTCCCTCAGAAGTGTTATCTCCATTTAAATTTAAGTATAAAGTTGTTCATGCTACTAACAAGAAAGAAAATAGAATGAAAGATAAGGTAACCAATATTTTAGTGCAACACAACTTCAGTGTGTTCACTGATAGCTCTCCAAAAGCTATGGCCATACCCTATTCCCCAGAACCTGTGAATGGATCTTATTTGGAAAATGGGCATTTGCAGATGCAATTAAATTAAGGACCTTGAGATGAGGACATAATCCTAGATTATTGGAGTGGGACCTAAATCCAATGGCAAGTGTCCTTGTGAAAGAAAGAGGAAGATTTAATACAGAAGAGAAGAAACAGAAAGAAGATATGACCATATGAAGATGGAGTCAGAGTTTTATAGTTGCAATGGAATAAATTGTGACACACACACACCCCAAATCGATATGTTGAAGTTCTAATGTCTAGTATTTAGAATATGACTGTATTTGGACCTAAAGCCTTCATAGGGATAATTAAGGTTAAATGGGTTTCCCTTAGGATGGGCCCTAATTCAATAAAACTGGTATCCTTATAAACAAAGAAGATTAGAACAGAGGCACGCACAGAGGAAAGAGAAGACAGAGGGAAAAGACAGTCACCTACAGGCCAAGGAGAGAGGGCTGCAGATGAAACCAGCTTTGTGGACGTTTGGATCTTCGACTTCTAGCCTCCAGAATCAAGGAAATAAATTTCTGCTATTTAAGCCACTTTGTCTGCAGTACTTTGTTATGGCAGCCTTAGCAAACAAATAACATAGTGATGCCAAGAAACATCTGGAGCCACCAAATGCTGAAAGAGGCAAGGCTGGATTTTCTCCTAGAGACTTCAGAGGGAATGCAGTCTTTCATTTTGGACGTCTAGCCTCCAGAACTGAGAGAATAAATGTTTCTATTATTTTAAGTGACCAAGTTTATTGTAATTTGTTATTACCACCCCAGGAAACTAATACAACATTTATTTTAGCAAGGAAATTCAAGTGGTTTTAAGTGCCTGTGTTTATTATTTTGAGCCATAGTCCGTAGAAGGTGATGAGCAAAAGTCTCTGAGCAAAGCTAAAAATAGACAAGATTAGAAGTTTTGCTTAGGGTTTCTGCCCTCAACCTGTTTCTGTCACTAGCTTCCGTGTACTTAAAAACAAATGAAACAGCAACAACAACAACAAAATACTAAGTATGAAAGTATTTTCCTCTAGAGATTTCTAATACTGAAATGAAAATATCCTTAAATCAGATTCCACTAGGTCTTTAACAGTGGTGATCATTGATGTGGGGTTCAGGAGCTAACAGTCAAGAAAGAATTCTTGAGAAGTTTTTAGCACAAAAAAGGTGGTTTTTTAAAAGCACAGGGACAGGACCATAGGCAGAAAGCTGCCCTAAGATACTGAGGAGCAATTGATCATATCTTTGGATTTGGGGGAAGTAAGACAAAGTAAGTTTCCAAAATGATTTTCATATGCTGAAGAAGACTTACAGTATCCTGGAGACCTAGCTATTGTCAAGCTAAGGTCGTTTTTCCTTCCTGCAAGACATTATCATTAAGACAGTTGGGAGTTCCTGGAGGAATGTCTTACTCTTGTCTGCCTCAAGTATTTGTCAATAGGCTACAAGTTACAAGGAAATTTAATTTTATCTACATTTCCTTTTGCCCTTGTTCTCTACACCAATCATATGTTTTACATTGCATATATGATTATACAAAGCACTTTCCAAAATGTTGCATTTGATCCAGTTTGTTTCCTTCTCCATTCTTTCAAAACATTATTTCTAGAGAAGTTCTAAAAAGGTCTCACTGTAGTCATCTGGTTACCATACAGTCCACCCCACTGTGCTCTAGGCCAACTCAAATGGCACTTTCTCCATGAAGGCTTCCATGGAGAGCCTTTTGTGACTTTGAATGCATTATATTTCATTCTACATTTTGTGTCCTCTAGAACATAAGAAATTTGAGAGCAGGAAAATACATTTTCACATCAAAGTTCCAACAGCAGTGTTGTTTGTTATTTGTAACGGGAATTCAACAAATATTTTTGAATGAATGAATGCATTAATTTTTCTCTGTATCCTGTGATTTCAGTGAGACAGATACTCACATTTTAGAAATTGAGCTAGAAAAATTACAGCAGTAGCTCAGGGAAATTTAGTTAGTGCAGTAGTTAGACTGATACCATCATCATCTTTATTCTCTCTCTTTTTTTTTTTTTCCTGCAGACTGTTTATCTATGGGTCATAGGAAGACAAAATGGATTTTACTGCAAAAAGGTAATACCTCTATAAGCATTAAAACTATTGGCAAAATATTTTCATGGCTGCCTCTGCTTCCTCGCAGCAGGGACCTTGAAAAAGTACAGTTAAAAGAAAAGGCTGTTCATAAGCAGATATAACAGATGACAAAATAAACAAAAGACAGCACTATAAAAGATGAAAGGGGGATGTTTCTGGGAGATAATAAACTGTTTCTGCTCTTCATTTTAAGAGAAATTCTTAATTAGAAACTTTTGCCACATTTAGTAATGGTATGAAGGGTTTAAGGAAGAAAACATAAGTTTCCTAATTTCTTGCTGAGACCCCTGTAATAAAAGTCAGATTGACAATAGAAATAAAGAGCAGTTTATTGACATGTATACCTCACACATGCATGAGAGATACCCAGAAAAAATGAATAAATTCCTTGAGATGGCCCAAGGCACCACCTCATATACCATTTTAATCTAAAAACAAAAGAAAAGTAGTGTGAAGTGGTACAGATTTTGGGAGGTTACTAGGAAAAGCAAAGTAAACAGGGGCAAATGTTGTTAAGCAGATTTAAGTCTGTGCCTTTCCATTGACTAAATTCTATTTTAATTTAGAGTAATCCTTCTCTTCCTGCTACTTATAGCGAGACACTTACAAATGGAAATTTCCTTTATAAATATAAATTTATCTCACAAAAGGGTAACTTTCGGGGTAGCATATTTTGCTCTTTTTCGGGACAAAAATACTTCATTAAATCAAGAGAATTCTTGTTCTACTATTTTGTCAGTGAAGTAATTTATAAACTCTTAACTTCCTTTTCAAGTTTGTACTTAACAATTTCATTGCAAAAAGGTCAAACACACTCATAGATGTGCATGTGTGCCTAATACCCACTGTAAACTAAAGGTTGATGCAGTAGGAGAGTATATCTGAGTAGTGGTGGCTTCCATCCTACAAGAAGGCAGGAGAGTGAAGGCATTGGTTATAGAATGGTTTTCTGTTGACTGAACAAGGTCATTCAAAGCATAAAGATGGGAAATATTTTTCTTTTAAGCTCTGGAATGGGGAAGGATTAGGAAAAAAAAATGAATTACTATTCCAATAGCAGTAGCATCAGGCAGGATTAATTAAGTCACAGGTAACAATTTATTTGCTATATAACCACACCCCCTGTTCAGCTAGGTTGCTGTTTAAGTACTCGATAGTGGATTTCTTCTAGAGGTCAAAGAAATCCAGCTACCTGCCTCACTGGTGTTTTAGAGTGTTTGAAATGTCCAATATATAGTGGTATGATTGCATGCATGACAAATATTTACTTCCCACACAGGCACCTTTCTTTCCTTTCTCTGTGCAGACTTCCAGAGCAGCTCAGGGAGACTGCAGGCGAGATGAGATGGTGCAAGCTCATTAACAAAGATCTAATAACAAAATCACATACACACACACAAAATCTAATTAGCAAGGTTACCTCTGGAGCAACAGCCCCATGGCAATAAACACAGGGTTGAATTTGTTTTCTGCCTAGAACCATATTTTTTCCATTTCCCTTAGAATTAAAAAAACAACAGCAACAACAACAACAAATTCTTCCTTCCAAATTTTGTCCTCACTTACATCACTGTTTCTCATGTTCCCCAGACTCTGGGATTCTTCTCAGTGCTTAGAGGGAGTAACCAGAGACATTTCCACCAATAGGAAGCCTTTGGTCAGGGCTACTCCCATTAAAGCACTCTCCCCAGAATACCCAGTCTGGGACTGTGCACAGAAGCTACTTGAAGAGTAGGGTGGCCTGATGGTTGTTTCATGGCACAGAGCAATAGGACCCAACTGCTGAGGAAGGCAGTGAGCGCTGGATTTAGGAACCAGTGCACCCCATTCCAACTGAGCAGGGGAGGCAGGAGCTGTGGAATGCAATTACATGGATTGGAATTTGGCCAGCCCACTGGGGTGAAATGGCACAGCAGCTCCTGCATCCCTCTGTTTGCTGGGCTGAAGAAGTTTACACATCATTTACCATATACATGAGAATCTTCCACAGGCAGCTGTGATTGGCTCTCAAGAGCCTGCAATAAAGGAAACTGGGTTTTGCTTACTTATGAAATTTGAGCTGCAGCAAACATGAAGGCCTTCCATTCTAGCTCCTCATTTAAGAATGAAGTTACTCATACAAGGTCACACAGCTGAGTGGTAGAGGGTTTGGTGTTAGATTTCAGAAATTTCAATTTTAATTCTTAGTGCCACTGTCCTTTTACTCTAAACTGTAATTTGAGCTCTTGAAAAAAATATTGTAATTCCTTAGGAAGTCAGACAGTCTTGGTGTTAATATGAGTGCATTTTTACTACCCTTGCCTCAGTCTTTTCCATGATTTTGATAATGGGGATAATGTTTTGATAATTGGAGATAATGTCTACCTCACTGGAAGGTTGGTTGAACTATAATGCTTCTAAGAGAAGACAGGAGAAAATCATTAAAATTTTAGGGTAAGCAAAGATTTCTGAGGTCACAAAGCACAAACCATAAAGGAAAATAATTAATAAACTGCACTTCTTCGAAATTAAAACACTCAGCTCTTTCAGAGACACCATTACAAAAATGAAAAGGCTAATCACAGTAGTCCACAAGGAAATATTGACAATGGATGTATCTAACAAAGGACTTGGATTCAGAATTTATAAATAACTTTTAATCCAATTATACAAGAACAAAGAGCCTGATAAAAATAAATGGACAAAGAACTTTAACAGACACTTCAGAAAAGTTGTACTTCTGGCCAATAAGTACATGAAAAGATGCTTACCATGGGACGCCTGGGTGGCTCAGTTGGTTGGACGACTGCCTTCGGCTCAGGTCATGATCCTGGAGTCCCGGGATCGAGTCCCGCATCGGGCTCCCAGCTCCATGGAGAGTCTGCTTCTCTCTCTGACCTTCTCCTTGCTCATGCTCTCTCTCACTGTCTCTCTCTCAAATAAATAAATAAAATCTTTAAAAAAAAAAAAAAAAGATGCTTACCATGATTAGTCATGGGCAAATGAGAATTAAAAACCAACAAAAAGATACCTATTTTATACCAATTAGTATGTCTAAAATTAAGGTTTGCAATACCCAGTGTTGATGAGGATATGGAGTTCCCAGAACTCAGAATATTTCTGGTGAGAGTAAAATGATTAAAAAAGGAAAAAAAGAAACTTTGGAAAATAGTTTGGCACTTTCTTACAAATTTAAATATTTATCTACTTTCACTTCTAGTTGTTTAACTGAAGTGCAAACATACCCACAAAAAATCTTGTACATGAATGTTCATAGCTGGTTTATTTACAATAGTCAAAATGTAAAGCAAACCAATGTCATGAGTTATGGCATAGTCTATGTGGCATACTTTTCTCAGCAATAAAAATGAACACACTGTAGATAAAGATAATAAGGATGAATTTAAACATTGGTTTGAATAAAAGAAGCCAGGTACTACAAGTGATTCTATATACATGAAGTTTTAAAGTAGGCAACATAAATGTATGAAAATAAAACAAATCAGTGGTTTTCTGGGACAAATTGGAGTGGTTGGGATTAGCTGTAAAGGGGTTAAAAAGAATGTTTAGAATGACAGAATTATTTCATATCTTTTATTAGAGTGGTAGTCATACTTGTCACATTTGGTATTTGGGTGGTGTAATATATTTGTCAAAATTCACGGAACTACATGGGAAAACTGGACTGCTTCCTTATTCCATACACAAAAATAAATACAAAATGGATGAAAGACTTAAATCTGAGACCTGAAGCCATAACAATCCTAGAATAGAGCACAGGCAGTAATGTCGCTTAGCAACTTCTTGATATGTCTCTCGAGGCAAGGGAAACAAAAGCAAAAATAAACTGTTGGGACTACATCAAAATGAAAACTTCTATACAGAAAAGCAAACAATCAACAAAACTAAAGACAGCCTACTGAATGGAAGAGTATATTTGCACATGAAATATCTAATAAAGGGTTAATATCCAATATATATAAAGAACTGATACAACTCAGTACCCCAAAAACAAATAATCCAATTAAAAATCAGGCAGAAGACATGAACAGACATTTCTCCAAAGAAGACATACAGGTGGTCAACAGATACATGAAAAGATGTTCAATATCAAATGCAAATCACAACCATAATTAGATACCATGTCATACCTTCAGAATGGCTAACATTAAAAAATGCAAGAAACTACAAGTGTTGGTGAAGATGTGGAGAAAAAGGAGCCCTGGGGCACTGTTGGCGGGAATGTAAATTGGTATAGCCACTGGGGAAAACAGGATAGGTGTTCCTCAAAAAATTAAGAATAGAGTTACCATATGATCCAGTAATTCCAGTACTATGTATTTACCCAAAGAAAATGAAAGCCCTAATGTAAAAAGATATATGCACCCATATGTTTATTATAGTATTATTTACAATAGCCAAATTAGGTAAACAACCCAAGTGACCATCAGTAGATGAATGGATAAAGTTGTGTATATATTACAATGGGATATTATTCAGCCATACATAAGAATGAAACTTGCCTTTTGCAACCACATGAATGGATCAAGAGGTTATAATGCTGAGTGAAATAAGTCAGAGCAGGACAAATTCCATATGATTTCACTCATATGTGGAATTTAAGAAACAAAACAAACAGAGTCAAACAAACAACAACAACAACAACAACAACAAAACAGTCTCTTAAATATAAAGAATAAACTGATGATTACCAGAGGGGAAGTGGGTAAGGGAATGGGAGAAATAGGTGAAGGGAATTAAGAATACACCATTATGATAAGCACTGAGCAATGCATAGAATTGTTGAATCACTGTGTTGTACACTTGAAAGTAATATAACACTGTTAATTATACTGGAATAAAAAAAAACAGGAGAATTTGGCAACAACAACAACAAAAAGTATAACAATAAAAAATAAACAATAAAAAATATATTGTCAATTCTTGAGCACATAAATTGACTTTGATATAAAAGTAGCTTCCTCCCTCAAACATGAATGAACCTGAAAGGCATACTAAGTGAAGTAAACCAGACAGAGAAAAGAAAATAGCTGCATGATCTCATAGGTAGAATCTAAAAAAGTTGAATCCAGTAGAATGTAGTAGAATGGTGGCAAGCGGGGGAGAAGGATGGAGGACAAACGTGGACATGTTGGTCAAAGTGTACAAAGTTGAAATTATATAGGATAAGTAAGTCTATAGAGCTAATGCACAACATGATTGCTATAGGTAATAAATAATGCTGTACTGAATAGTAGACATATGCTAAGAGAGATTTCCGGTGCTCTCATCACATACACAAAAATAACTATATTAGAAAATATGTTAATTAGATCAACTGTAGTAAAAATTTTGCAGTATATGTGTGTGTATATAGATATGTATATAAAATCATTATGTCATGTACCTTAAATACATTTAAGTTCACTTTACAAATAAATAATTAAAAATATTTTTAAAATTCACACAGCTATACCCTTAAGATGGCTGTATTTTATTGTATGTGAATTAGGACTCAAAACATCACTTAAAAAGTCAATGTGATGGTTACTTCTGTGACTGTAGGAGCACACAGCAGGTTTAATGACATTGGCTCCATTATAGTTTTGAAAATGGACAGTCACCTCATGAGTGCAGGTTTATCATCATGCTTCATAAAACATACAGAGCATTTATAATTTGTCATGTACTGAATACTACATAATAAAACTTCTAAACTAAAACAAAATTAGCAGACTTACCATGTGTAAAATGCTAATCAAAGTTGACAGACTTTATCAAAGGATTACTGCATGTTAATCTTTCATAAACTTCAGTTTATTCAATCTTTGTGCAAATGTGTAGGGTAGTTTTAGTGTTCTAATTATAAATATGAGGACACTGATGATCAGAAATGTTGAGCCAGTTCCCCAACATTAGCACAGTTAGGTAAGGATCCAGGTCTAACAAGTTCTTCCTTTTACCCCACCATGTTCAAGCTGCTTCTAGTACTTGACCCAAAACATGTCAGTTCAGCCCTCTTGATTATACATTCTCTGCTTTTTCAGGGCCTAAAGTATTCAGCTCCTCTCCCTACTTTTCTCAATGCCTACTATGTAGCCATGCTCATTTACCTGTGTTCTCTTTCTCATGGCCACTTTCTGCTTCAGACACTTTTGTTTCATGCCCAGACTATTCCCATCGTCTTTTCCTCCTGTTGTCACCTTTCCCTTCCTCAAATTTATTCTACAAATTAGTGACATTTTCTTCATATATAATTCTTATTTGCAGCAAGCTGGTCACAAATATAAACTGGCTTTCATATTACTGAAAGATAAAACACTTTCCTGATTCAAGCTCTCACAGACCCTGCAATGGAATCCAAACCAGTACTGCCTCATCAGATTTGCACATTATGCTCCAAGTCAAATGTCTGCAAGGATGCTCCAGACAGATCACATACTCTCCATATTACACACCTTTCCTCTTGTTCCTCTCCTGGAGAGCTCTGTCTTTCCTTTCTTCTTTCTGAATCCTTTTGTGTTTCAGTTCTGAAGTTACCTCCTCAGTGAGGTTTCTCTGACCACCCACAACAAACCCAAGCTACCCCATCCTCTTCGGATTTTGTGTTTTACTTCATTTAATGTATCCTTTTCATCTATTTACATCTCCAAGTTTCTACTCTAGGCCATCTTGATGTGTAGTGTGGGACTGTAGTAGTAAATGAGTCCTCATTATTATGAAGATTATATTCTTAAATTTGTGCTGGTCTTATTTCTCAAAGTCAATTATAATCATCTTGATGTTTGGGATCTTATTTCAAGCCTGTATCACTTAATAGGTATAATTCCTGTATGCTATACATAGATAAAGAAGGCAATCTAAAGTGAATTATCATTTATCCTATGTTTTTAATTCTTAAGTTTTACAACTATTTATCTGGTGTGCTATAAATGAAGAGGAGAACTACTTGAAGGCTATTGTGAAAACTTAAATAGTGGCTTTTATTGGATATTGGGGTCATAAGTGTCTTAATGTGACATAAAAATTTAAAAATTGAAGTAAAAAAGAGGACTCTTGTAGTATTTGAGATACTTATACTTTGCTATTTGAGTTCTCCTGAACTTAACCAAATGGCCTCTCCTCTAAAGAAAAATTTAATCTACTTAATAGCATAGGAGCTGTCACTTGCCCTATTATTCAGTCTTCCTTACTGTGAAATCACAGGGTTAAGACAATACTTTATTCTCCCTATCTCATGAAGCTATACCCAGTGATTAATAAAATGCCATCACTTAATATACAGCAAAATTATGTTGGGCAGATGATATCGCTAGGTTATAGAACAAACCTTACTATCATTCATGAACAAATAAACTATAGTATTATAATATCAATGTATAAAATGATACATACTTATCATCTTATAAAAATTTTCTCCAATGTATCTGTTATATTTTTGACATGATAGAATAGGTCTTGGACTTTATTCTGCAGGTATGACATTGGACAGAGAGTAATTATTATCAGTAATGTAGTCTAAGGTGAGATAATGTAGAAATGACAATGCCTTGTTATAATGAGATGTGAAGTAAAAAATAAATTATAATTATCATTACTATTCATTATAGACATATTAATTAATAATTTATTATTATTAAACAGAACAGTATGCAGAAAACTCAAGAGATTCTTTATTACACCAATGTGCTTTGAAAATGTTGTCTTCTTAAAAGAGATTTTCATCTTTCAGTTTGCAGCTTATGTGAGAGGAATGAATTGGATGGAGCAGCAGAACAGAGAATATGACTGCAGGAGAGGTGAGTAGAGGTAGGAAGGTGAGAGAAGATAAATTTTGGATTCTCGGAAGAATCCTAAATGAGAATTTAGGAACTAGACCAAGATTTAGAACTGCTTCTTTATTTTTTCCCCCAAAGATTTATTTGTTTATTTTAGAGAGAGAAAGAAGGATCACAAGTGGGAAGGGCAGAGGGAGAGGGAGAGAGAATCTCCAGCACACTCCATTCTGAGTGTTGAGTCTGACATGGGACTCGGCCTTATGACCATGAGGTCATGACTTGGGCAGAAACCAAGAGTTGGTTACTTAACCAACTGTGCCACCCAGGTGCCCCTCAGAGCTACTTCTTTAAATGCTTTTTCTATATTACCCACTTTCTAGTTCTTCCTTTCGTTAAACTAAGCCAATACCCTCTTGTGAAATCATTCCATATTTTAGGATCATCCCTTAGGACTGGAACATCCACTCTATATTAGGTCAAATCAAAGAAACTGTATTTATGCAAAGACACAGCATCTTCCATAAAGTCTTATCTGCATAAGCAGATCAAGTAACACTGCTCACACTGGAGACCGAGTTGACTGCTTAGATAGTCAAGTTAAATCAGATGAGTACAGACAGTGGGATACTTGATAGTAGTATACTGGGAGCATAGTTCAAAATCAGTGAATTCTAGATAATGACAGAAACTGAACTTTTCATGTTGGTTTTAAATGTCTAAAATATATTTGTTATATAGAGAGATAGGTAGGTAGATTGATTGATTGATTGATTGATTGATTTAATCTGGAATAGGACAGCACAACCCTATATTGAGAGAACAGGAGGGTGGAGGTAGGAGAAGGAAAAAGAAGAAAAAGACAAAGAGGAACAAATGGAACAAATATGAAATGGCAAAAGCCATTTTCTAAATCATAAATACCCAACATTTCTCAAAATATATTTTTATCTTTCATTGTATTTGTGGAGAAGCCAAATTTTTTCATACATTCTTTTCTGCAAACATCTAGGTAATAAGGTATTAGAAATCTGAAACTTTAAGGGTGCTTAGGTGGTTTAGTCAGTTAAGCATCTGCCTTTGGTTTAGGTCATGATCTCAGGATCCTGGGATCAAGCCCTGACTGGGCTTCCTGCTCAGAGGGAAACTTGCTTCTCTCTCTCCTCCCTGCTTGTGCTATCTCTGTCTCTCTCTCAAATAAACAAATAAAATCTTAAAAAATAAATAAATAAGAAAGAAATCTGAAACTTTAGGTTGCAGACCAAAGACCGCAAGTTATCTGAGCTAGGAAATAAATTTGAACAAAACAAGATGTGCATAAAGAAGGTAAGGATCAGAGGAAAAAAAAAAACAAAACTTCATAATGTCTTCATCAGTTTCTACTGAGAAGCAACTTGAAGATATTTTAAGACATGTTGCAAGCATTTTTATAAAGTATTATTAATAATTGGAGTGGTAAACTATATTGTTAAAATAATGCTAATATTATTATATTATTAATAATATTATATTATTATATTGTATTAATTATTTATTATTATTTTATAACATTATTTATATAGTTTATATTTAATTTATTAAATTTATATGCAATCTATAAATTTATATAAAATTTATAAATTATAAAAATTATATGATTATGAATTTATGATTTATAAATTTATATAGTTTATATATAATTATAATTTATATGATTATTTATATAATATATAATTTATTATATATTATTATATTATATTGATTATTATATTATTAATAATATTAATATAACAGTTCAGATTAGGTCATATTCTACCAATAATTTCCCATTTTTATCAAGTAACAAAAACAGTAAGAAGAATACACAAAACACTAGCTAGTGTAGTAACAGACCTCTGTACAGCTTAGATTGTGGCATCAAGGCACAAAAAACTTGTACCTAATATCAACAGATAGGATATTTTTTCTACCATTCAGAATGGTGCCTTAAGAGGATTTTATTCATGTGTATCGATACATATAGCAGTGATGTGATGAAGTAATCCCTTGCTGTTACATAAAATAATGTGCATTTATTTATTTATTTATTGTGTGTATGTACTATTGGTGCTGGAAGGAACCTAGTTAATTAATTGCCAGATAGATTATGCTCTTTTTGAAAGTAGAGTCAGGCTCTGCTAACAATGTCTACTTAAGAAAGTACCAGGTAAAAATAATTTTCCCAGTAGTTGTGATGAAAAAAGTATGAATGAGAAATAATCTCTCAAAGAGTTTATACTTGAATATAACAATTTTTCATTAATTCACTAATTCATTCATTCAAACATTCATTCATTTGTTCAATAATGTTTTTTGAGCCCCTGCTATGAGTCTTGCTGGGGTTTATATACTGAAACAAACATGATCCCTTCCATCAGGGAGCTATAGTTTCACAATATTGTATTTCCTTTCCCTGGTACTCTGTAGAAGATGAGCTATTATTTAAGTAAAAGATTCAATGAGAGCTCATAGGACTGAGTAAGAGGGAACCAAATCAAATGTGAGGTTAGGAAGGCTCCTTGAATAAAAGCCTTCTAAAATGAAACCTACAGGCAAAACATGAAAAAAAAATTAATTCAACACAATTAGTGAGACAAGATGGTACAGACTTACTTTTCTCTGCTTTTCCACTTTTAAGTATATCTAGTACCCTAGAAATAATCAATAGACAAAAGGACCGAAAGCTAGAAAGAAGACTCACCCTAGACGTGATGACTGGAGAAACAACATGATGAAGTTCCTGGGTTTTCTCTTTACTTTCTGTAAACCCCCTGACCCAGTACCAATTTGACCTGTAGCCCAGAGACTGCCAACAAGTTTAAACAACAAACATGTCCAAGGAAAGCTTGCTTTCTCTAGCCAACGAACTAGGAAAGGGGAAGCCCAACAGAGATCTAGAGTGGAGTCCTGGTTCCTGCTCCTTCAGTGAGGCCCTGCAGGCATTCTAACACATTGGTGTGCCAGCAGAGCCTAGCCATACAGCCCCAGCTCCACACCTGGCCTGCTGGGCAGTCTGATCTACTAGCTCCTGTGATAGTGGCAGCTGTAGCAGCAGGCTTTCCAAGCCACTGGCCCACAAACTGCCCTGCCTGTTGGTCCCATCTGCTCATAGCAATGATAGCAGCAAAGATGAGAAGGATAATGTATGGTATTTACCTGTATTTTGATTCTTTCTGTTTTCATTTTTCCTTCCTGGTGTTCTAAAATTCCTTCTTTTATCATTTCATTTCTGGTAGAAGAACTGTCTTTAGCTATTTATTTATGATAGTTCTACTGATGACAGATTCTCTTTTCCTCCTTTATTTCTGCCTTATTTTCAAAGGATTGTTTTCATTGGATTTGGAGTTCAGGGTTGGCAGATTTGGGGTATGTTTTAGCATTGAAAAATGTTGGACCACTTCTTTCTGGCCTCTGTGGATTTTGATGAGAAGTCCTATGTCATTCAAATTGTTTCTCCCATGTAAGGAAGTTATTATTTCTCTATTTCTTTGTCTCTCTTTATCTCTATCTCTCAGTGTGTGTCTCTTTGTTTTCCTCTCTCTTTGTATTTTTCTCTGTCTCTCTATCTCTCTGCTTTTTCAATTTTTCATTGTTTCTAGTTTTCAGAATGTTATCTGTGATATGTCTTGGCATGGATTTCTTTGAGTTCATCTCGTTTGAGATCACTCAGCTTCTTGAATATGTAGGTTTATATTTTTTGCTAAATTCAGCAAGTTTTCTGAATTTTTTAGAAACTAATTTTTTAGCCCTGCTTGCCTTCCCTCTTCTTCTGGTGACATGAAAAGTAGAAGTTGTTACGACCCTACCAGTCTCTGCTTACTATTTTTTTTTTAACTCTATTTTCTCTCTCTTGTTCAGATTGGGTAATTTCCATTGTTCCGTCTTCAAGTTCATGCATTGTTTCCTTTGTCATATCCATTCTACTACTGAATCTACATAATGAGTTTTCTATCAGTTACTGTACTTTATTATGTTCTAAAGTTTTCATTGGGTTCTTTATATTTTCTGTTTCAGGAGACTTTTATTTTTTAATATTTTATTATTATATTATTTTCAATTTAGTGTGGCGTTTTAGTCTTGTCAGATAATTCTCTCTCTCTCTTTTTTTTTTCTTTTAAGATTTATTTATTTATTTATTTGGGAGAGAGATAGAGAGAAAGCATGGGTGCACAAGGAAGGGGCAATGGGAAAGAAGCAGACTCTGCTGAATGCAGAGCCCAATGCTGCCTGATATCAGAAACCTGAGAT
The DNA here is from genome assembly GCF_030435805.1 of Mustela lutreola. Taxonomy (NCBI): domain Eukaryota; kingdom Metazoa; phylum Chordata; class Mammalia; order Carnivora; family Mustelidae; genus Mustela; species Mustela lutreola. The sequence continues at coordinate 29,269,868 of NC_081300.1, read as the reverse complement.
CATGACCTGAGCAGAAACCAAGAGTCCAACCCTTAACCAACTAAGCCACACAGGCACCCCTGTCAGATAATTCTGGCATCACTGTAATCTCAGCATTATCTACTGATTTTTTCATTCATGTTAAATTCTCCTGGTTCTTGGTATGGCAAGTGATTTTCAGTAGGGAAAAAAAAAAAAAAAAAAAAAAAAAAATATATATATATATATATATATATATATATATATATATATCAGTATTATGTTATGAGACTCTGGATCCTATTTAAACCTCTCAGCCTTCTCTGAAACTGCTCTAGTGGGGAAAGGGGCAGAGAAATGTTGTTTCACTGCTGCCAGGTTAGCGTAAGGAGGGAGGGTCTTCTAATTACTAGAGAGGTGGGAGTCCACACTTTGTCTTTACTGATTTCTTCCTTGCTTGGAAAAGGAATAATGCTTTGTTACTTCCTTCTTCATGATCTTGGCAACACAGGAAACAGGAGGGGGCTCATTAGCCACCTGACAGAAAATAAAGTTTTGGCCTTTCTCTTCCCTTATTGGTTTTCTCTGATACCACCCAGTAAGGTGGGGGATGGGGTGTTTTCTTACAGTCTGGTGAGTATGCAAGTCCAGGTTCCCCATGTGGCTTCTGTCAGAGTGGGTAGGGGTGGGGACCACTGTTTTTTTTCTGTTGTGTTTGACTAGAATAGAGTGACTGTTATCTAAATATTTTGTTTTTTTAGTCTGCCTCTTTCCTGGTCACTAGACTAGAGTAAGCAGGCATTTGCAAGAGGTTTCTTGGGATCTTTTTGTTGTTTTGTTTTGTTTAATCTGTTTACTTTGCTCTTGCCAGGTTGCTGCTTGGTTTGGTTCCAGGTCTGGAACACATGAAGCAAATAGAAAACTAGGAGAATTCACCACCATGTTGAACCTTGTATCCCAAGGTCACTATCTGGTTTTTATCTATATACTTTTTAGTCATCTTGACTGAAAGGTATAGAAGTTAATTTCACATATAATGTCCAAGATTCTTAGTTGTATTTAGTGGGAGAAATAGGGAAAAACACATCCAATCCATCTTTCCTGAAAACTTTGTTTACTCATATGTATAATTTTATTTTTTTAAGATTTTATTTATTTGTCAGAGAAAGAGAGAGAGCATAATCAGGGGGAGTGGCAGGCAGGGGGAGAAGCAGGCTCCCACTGAGCAAGGAGCCTGATCTGGGACTTGATCCTAGGACCCTAAGATCATGACCTGAGCTGAAGGCAGATGCTTAACTGACTGAGCCACCCAGGTGTCCCCTTATGTATAATTTTAAATATACCATCCACTGAGTGATCTGAAAGCATTTAAACAAAATAAAACTATTCTTTTTTTTAAAGATTTATTTATTTATTAGAGATTGAGCATGTTGGGAGTGAGTGGGGGAGGAGAAAAGGGTGAGAATCTTCAAGCAAATTCTACACTGAGCAGGAAGCAGATGCAGGGCTCAATCCCATGAACCATAAAATCATGACCTGAGCTGAACCCAGTTGTTGGACATTTAACAAACTGAGCTATCTCCGGAATAAAATCATCCTAAAAATATTCTAAATGGACATCTATTTTAAAAAATATATGACCATTGTATTAGATTGAAGCATTTTGAAGGAAATTATTTGAAACAATTGAAGGAAATTATTGATATGCAAGTTTCTAACACATAAAATGTCATTTTCATGGGGAAATGATTTGCTATGTTGCATTAAAAATTTTGATGCACTAGGATGTCACTAGTAATGTCATACCAGCTCAAGTCAGAGAAAGAAGGAAGGCAGAAGATACTCATAGTTAACTTCAGAGATATCATACTAATCTTGCCAGAAACTTACAAATTAAGACATCCTTGGCTATTTTTATGTTTTAATGAGTTAAAACTACTTATCAGGTTTGAGTTGCAAATGTCAGGTATTTCTGTTGAGAAAAGCTATGTAGACTGTGCTTTGCAAATCTATAAGTGGCACTCATGCAACATAGTCATCATAGCATTGTTGATTAGTAAGAAAATTTTCTGATAAATGACAGCAAAATGTCCTGCTGTAACAAAATTGGTTTATTATAATAGCTTTTCAAAACATGGAAATAAAGTGTCTTAAAAGGGTAACACCTTTTTCTAATGTAGAGAAACGGTGCTTGTTGTTTTCTGGTCTGCACAAAGGATAGTCTGAGAGCCAGATACGAAACAGAGAACAGCATCCTTCCTCCTGGAAGGGATGACATTCTTTTCATAAGGAGAAGCATTATTTATTTCTGATAATCCTTATCTATTGGATGCATAATAAAGGGTAATATTTCCCAGATTCAGGAAATAAATTTTCAGTGTTTAGGGAGCACCTTTACTTATTTTTTAGTTTAAACCTTTCTATATCTTCCTAGATAATTTAAATAAGCTATCTGGGGCTACAACAGATGTCATTTTAAATACATGGTTGCATATTCATATAATTTTGTTAAAATAAATAAATTATCTAACCAGTATCTCAAAGATCAATAAGTGCTTTCTAGATTTTTGGTTCAAACAAAACCCACTTAAGTAAACTGCCAAGGTCAAGTGCTAAATGGTAAAAATATCAGGGAGGAGGTTGGAGGATAGATTCTGGACACATACACACTTTTGGCTGGCACATTTCCTAGAGTGGGACAGATTGTTCCCAACTCTTGCCTGGTGGTTACTGTTAGCAATACAAAACCATTAAATGCAATAGTGACCTCAGCATCAAACCTCACCCAAATAGCCTCCAGTTTCACAGCTTGAATCTCCAATTGCATTGATTCATCTCCATCCCCTGTCTAGATAGTCTTCATAATGAGAGCTTTCTCCCCATGGACTGAACTTGATTTTGACAATCCCACTCTTGGTAATCACAGTGCTTTGAACTCATTCCCAGGCATGAATTTCCACTGACTATTGTCAGTCAATCTGTTCACTTCCAGCTGTTAAAGTTCAGAGTCATTGGACACAATTAAGATGTAGAGAAAGAATCTTCTTCCATCACATAAATGGTGATGATGTAATTGGAAAAAATCGCTCATCTGATTACACACAGTTCTCCAGTTTCATTTGTAAAAGTTTGTCTCTCCAACTACTTTATAAAAGCTATAAGGGGAGCAATCAAGTGGTTTTCTTCTTTAAAACTCACAGAGCCTATGCATGTGGCTGGGCATAGTGTTAACAGTTAATTGATGCTTATTGGTTTGACTTAATGAGCCTAGCTGTTCGTTATATTTTTTGAGGTTAATTATTTAAAGGGAATTTATGATTAGCCACATGTGGATTATTATCCTCATTGTGTGTCTGTGAGAGAAACTGCTATGTATGAGGGATACCAAAGAGAAGTAAGTAAAAGTACCTTGTCTTCAAGCAGATTATAGACAAATAAAAGTAATCAGATGCTAGATACAAAGAAATGCATCATGGAAGAGATACACCGAGCTAAAGTAGATCAGAGGAAAAAAAAAAAATAAAGATATCTTGCAACTGCACATTCTTGGAAATATTCATGGAAGTGATGATCTTTGAACTGGATTTTTAAAACTAGATATGTGGCAACAGAAAGGAATTTAAGAAGAAATATTTATTGACAATAGTTTATTTATGTCGTGCACTTATTTAATATCTACCGTGTTATTTAGAAAATGTTTGTGCTTATCTCCATTGAATGATTTCTGACATGGCAGAAATTATGTGGGTCAGAATTCAGAGTTCAATGATGAAGGGCTTGATTAGCTATAGATTCCAACCACATGTGAATAAGGATCACATGTCAACTCTAAAATTATTATTTTTAAAATGTAATTTTAGAAACATATTCATTTATTTTGCACATTCAAGAAATGGTTCCCAAGGCCATGCTATGTGCAAAGCATATTGATTTTTCCTCTACTTAAAAAGGCAATCATGATTTAATATATTTCACCATCTATTTATTTGAAAAAATATGTGGCAAACAAGCTACAATGCTAAGTGTTAAGTATTAAAATGGAGATTTCTTTCAATAAATCCTTTATAGCATGCAGATGTGGGAGAAATTAATTTTGTATGTGAAAGTCAGGGGAAGTAAGAAATAAGAGAACACACTTTAGTTAGATCTTACAGAAAGAACAGTCTTTTAAGAGTGTACCTTGTGGGCAAAATATACAGATTAGGACTTTCTATGGCAGAGGATAAAGCTGAAGCAAGTCATGGAGTCATATCATCAGTTTATAATCATGATTAGTAAAGAGCCCTGTGTGGCCAGACAAAGTTGGGTGGGACTCAAGATTTAAAAGGCATGTAGATCCATCCATGTCATTGCAAATGCCAAGATTCATTGTTGTTTTTTTGATGGCTGCATATTATATATATATATATATATATATATATATATAATATGCATATTATATATGCATATACATATATACAACATACATCAATCACATCTTAACCGTTCATCTGTTGATGGACTAGAGGCTATTATGTTAAGCGAGAAAAGTCAATCAGAGAAAGAAAATTATTATATGCTCTCACTGATACATGGAATTTGAGAAGGAAGATAGAGGATCATAGTGGAAGGGAGGAGAAAATGAAACAAGGTGAAACTAGAGAAGGAGGCAAACTGTAAGTGACTCTTAATCTCAGGAAACAAACTAAGTGTTGCTGGAGGGGAGATGGGTGGGAGGAATGGGGTGGTTTGGTGAGGGACACTGGGAAGGTTATGTGTTATGGAGAGAGCTGTGACTTGTGTAAGACTGCTGAATCACAGACCTGTGCCCCTGAAACAAATAACACATTGTATGTTAATTAAAAAATAAAAATTTTAAAAAGTCATGTAGAAACACATGTCTAGGGCATAGACAATGTGAGGGTTGGACATAATGGATCTTAGAATCAGAAACCTAAAGACAATGCTTAGCATCATTGACATGGATAAAAATGCCCTTGAAAAAACTTTGGAACAGCCTGGAAAATCAGCATGCTAGATACTGATACCACGTCTGCTACTTACTAGCTCTGTGGGCAAGTTACCTACCTTCTGAATTTCAGGCTTTAAATAAATGAGCATGAGAGAATTAATCCAATTCTTTAGTTTACTAGCTACTTGTGAGGTAACCCATAAACCAAAGAACAAGCACTGGCATAGAATAGGACTCAAAAATTCCTATTACTGTTAATACTGAAGAATGTTAAATGTGAAACCCTAGAGAGTATTGATATTCATGCCAGAATAAATAAAAGAGCAAAAGAGAGAAAGTATTCAAAAAGGTAGACAGAGCCAATGGGTGAGTAATTTCATAAAGCCTCGTGGAAAGAAGAGCTCCAAAATGTGGAAGAACAAGATAATCACATTGTATTCTACAAGTTCAGAATGAAGAGACCTGGAAAGAAAGCAGGTCTTTGGTGACCCTTAGTTAGGATAGTTCCATGTTCATTCTCAGGATGGAAGTTTAATATATAGTCTTGGAGGTAAGCAAGAGGATGAAGTAAAATTATAATGGTTTGTTATTTAAGGTAAATGGGCTATAGGTTAATTAGAGAATAAGATGGAGTAGATAGTTTTTTTAGAATGTGAATGTCTTGAATGCACATGCAAAAGAAATGACATCTATGAAGGAGACATTAATGAATAAAATGAGATATTTAATAGAAAATGTCCCAAAGAAGATTTTAAAAATAACATCGAAGGCACAAGTAGAGATATTCTTAATGAAAAAAAAAAAAAAAAAGTAGGGAAACCTTCTTGATTCAACAGGAAAAATCTATAAAAAATATGGATTTGAGGTAGGGGAGGAGATGTAAATACCCTACTCCTAATAGCTCCTGTTTTCTGGGAAGTTGAAATCCAGAAGACTAAAACTGAGAGATTTATTAACAGAGAAATCTGGGGGCACCTGGGTTGCTCAGTGGGTTAAGCCTCTACCTTCCACTCAGGTCATGATCCTGGGATCCAGGCTCTCTGCTCAGCAGGGAGCCTGTTTTCCCCTTCTCTATTTGCCTGCCTCTCTGCCTAGTTGTGATTTCTTTCTCTGTCAAACAAATAAATAAAATCTTAAAAAAAAAAATCTGGAAGGGAGTGGAGAGGCTTGAAACTACTTAGAAAGGAAAGGTTGTGGGTTCAGAATAAGTCAATGTTTTTTATAGCATTTGTGAAAAACCACATGATATTGTGGTTATTAAAAAAAAAGTCGATCAGAATGGATAAGTGGTTTTCTCTGGAAGTGCTAGGTGGTCTACTCTATGAAGATAGAAAGCTAACAATTGACTTGACCCAAGTAGGAAAATAATTGAGGACACCTCTGAGTGTTTTCAAAATGTTTGAGTTTCATCCTAGGGAAAGGAGATAGAAATAGCTTGAGAGGATTAAAGAATGTAAAATAGTCTGTGCCCTCAAGAAGGTTTTACTCTGGAAGAAAAAAAAATCATGTATAAGAAAAGGCAATATAGGGGCGCCTGGTGGCTCAGTGGGTTAAAGCCCCTGCCTTCGGCTCAGGTCATGATCTCAGAGTCCTGGGATCGAGCCCCACGTTGGGCTCTCTGCTCGGCGGGGAGCCTGCTTCCTCCTCTCTCTCTCTCTGCCTGCCTCTCTGCCTACTTGTGATCTCTGTCTGTCAAATAAATAAATAAAATCTTTAAAAAAAAGGCCATATAATATAAACAATATGTAATGAGTACTTTAAAAGTGATAAAACAAATGTTGTAAGGGCTTAGAAAAAAGTGGAATAAACTAGAGTAATTAGAAAAGTTTATTTCATGAAAATCACATTGATAGACCTTTAGGAAGATTTATGATAATAGCCATGATCTTGCTTTTAGCTAAACATGTTTCTTGTTATTTTAAATTTAAATTATTCTTCTATTATTGACCTTTATTATTAGGATTTGGGAAAAATCAGTTTCCATAAAATTAGGCACTCAAATATGTCCCTAGAGAGAACCTGACTATTAGGCAGTATGATGAATATCCCCCAAAATGATTGTTCATAACATAGATATCTCTGTTCTGATGACAACTGAAAGCCAGGATCAACCTTAAGACTGGAAACATTTGAGCATTTGAGTGTTAGTGACTCAATAGGATCAGAGTTTTGAAAATTGAAAATCATCTACTCTTGACTACTAGAGAGGAATGATAGGATATGGGCAAGATGCCAGGAAAATATCACCTTCTCTCAAAACCACATGGCCTTCAACAAAACTAAGTAGAGACGTTTTTAAAAGATTTTATTTATTTATTTGACACAGAGAGATCACAAGTAGGCAGAGAGGCAGGCACAGAGAGAGAAGGGGGGGGGGGGGAAGCAGGCGCCTGCTGAGCAGAGCCTGATGCAGGACTCGATCCCAGGACTCAGAGCATGACCTGAGCTGAAGGCAGCGGCTTAACCCACTGAGACACCCAGACACCCCTAAGTAGAGATTTTTGAAGCTAACTTTTCATCAGTCAGCCTTCAAAATAGGACAGGTGCTGCAGGTAAAAGCCAAGTGGAAAGAAATGAGTAAGAGTGAAGAAGACAGTTTTCAATACTCAGAGACAGACATCCAACATTGGAAGGAACTGGAGGTCAGTGCAGCATAGCAAGAAGCTAAAGGATGGAAGAAATGTGCCTTCTTTATTCCTAAAATAAAGGACTAAAGTAAGACAAATACTAGAGTAACCATAGAATGCAATTTACAAGCAATCCAAGGACAGAGGAATTGATCTGTGATGTCTATACCAGAAATAGCCCTAAAGACACTCTGGAAAGAGGTGAGAATCCTACCAGTCTTACACTGACATCAAATAAAACCTATCTTGGGTCAACATTTTGGCACCTTAGCCTTGTATTCTATGTAGATATGTTGAATAAACACTAAGCTTGGAAAACTTGCATGGGAATATTTAAGAAAAGGAACAGAGAAAGGGAATAAGGAAAAAAAGACTTAGCACTGCTAATGTTTTAGTAAATATTATATAATATCTATAGCAACTTTCAGCATATGTTCTATCTTTACATATGAAAGAAGCTTTAAGGAATATTTCTAACAAAAACTTATTTCAAAACTGTGAAGATTTATTCTTCTCCAAGATAAGCACACAAGTGGACACACTGAGGTTGCAGTGGTGGACTGATAAACCGTAAGCACATAGTGGCATAATTCAGGGAAAAACTAAAAACATTTGGATTAAAGCTAAGAATTGGGGAGAGAAGATGCAGAAAGATCATGCAAAAATTATCAGACCCATTTGAAAAAAAATATTAGCTTGTGCCATTTCTTAACATAATCAGAGATGACTCATGAAACACCAACTCACCTATAGAGAATTTGTGGAATCCACTGCCTTCTTGAGAATAGAGGAATGGCTCAGTCCTTCCACATAGCATTTAAGAACACAATTATAAAATGTGCGATTAATTCTAAACCACTAGGAATAAAAGCCATAAAAAAGTAAATTCTTCCCAGTTCCCTTTGGTTTCCTGTAAAGACACTAAATGCTAAGAAAGTTTGGCTCAAATATATGTGAGATTTTCTCAATCAAGGCTCCTCATTCTTTCCAGTTCCTCAAATCTAAGCCGATGCTGTGTCCCTGAAGGTCATTCAAGACACCTTCTCATCACAATGTCACTACAGAGGAAAACAACATTAAGGGCAGCTTTTTAATGTTTTTCAGGTCTTTGCTGTGTTTGCCCCACGCAAGAAAGGCAATGAAAATCTTTTGAGAGGTAAGATATAAAGGGAAGTGGTTTATTAATAATTAAAGCCACTTGGTAAACTACTCACTCAGACTGCCTCCTATGGATGTGAATGACATTCAGGTTTTCCTAAGTCCAAATGCTGTAAATGCGGTAGTGTTCTGAAAGATCCTCTCATGGGTGCTTACTGTTTTCATCTTTGTACTGAATCCGTCACTATTCCCCACACATACGATAGTCACATTCAACAATGACTCTGGTCCTATGGAGTGAGGTTTAGTAGTTAAAATCTTACTGTTTGGAAGCTAGCCAGTCTGCATTCAAATGCACACTGCATTCTTCATTGTCACTTTCTTCACTGTGAATTGGGGCTATTGTTAGCCCAAAGGAAGGTCGAGAAGATTAAATGAAATGACGCCCGTACAGTGCTTGGGAACTAGTAAGTCGAAGTGATTGTTGTGCATTAATTATTATTGTAATTATACTTTCCACCAACTGGGATTTTTCTTCTATTCTAACCTATCTGTGTCTTACTAGGCCTTCAGTGTACAGCTTAGGCCCACTGTTCACCAATCATTTCACTACTTATTATATTCACACTCTAATTTACACATTCTATGAATCTATATAATTTTAACATCTGATAATGTTATCCATAAATCATTTTATTAAAATATTTCCTTTCCTGTAACTAGGTATTAATGAATTTCAGGCAAGGTTTATGACTTTGTATTATATGTATTTGGATTCTTCTTACAACTTTGCCATGAGGAAGGTACATCATCCCTATTTAATAAATATGAGTAATTTAATATATTATTCTTTCATCTACAAAATGATTACTCTTCATTGGCATTGTTAAGAATAATTAATTAAAAAGATTTTTTTTTTTGCCAACTCATATCAATTTAGAATATGTCAGGGCATCTTCCTGTTGGAATCACTGAAATGTTTGTTTCCTTTTTAAGAAATGAAATTCTCTAACTCTTAATAGATTGTAGAGGTCTATATATCCCAGGAACAATAACAAAGGTAACTAAGTCATTGTTCTTGTGATTTTCAAAGAATAAACCAGAAATATGTGAGAAATGTGTGTGTAAGGGGGTGCTATATGAGCCCCATAATGTAGTGCCATTCATCTGCACAAATTGTTAAGGAATTTCTGCCTAATAAAGCACTAAAGATACGCATATTTCTCCTCTGTTAAAGAGCAGTGTACTTAGGAAACAATTAGAAGAAATTATGTCAAAACCTTACTGACACCTCTAATTTAGAGTTAAATGAAATGATGCCAGGAAAGTACTTAGGGAAGCAGACAAGAGAATTATCCCGATCAGAAAACCTGCTCTGAAACTAGATTTCCTTTGGAATGATGCTTACAATGAACAGAAAGTTCTACCTTTGTAGAAGTGCTTCTTTTCAGAAGAAATAATCATCAGAGGGATGAAAGAGAGAAAACCAAGTCAGCAAGGCAAGGCCTCTACTGCTATGAGCTGATGTCTGCATTGGCTAAGAAACTAGGGCTAAAATGCATGTCTCTTAAGCATCCACTCCATTGAGCATATGGGTGCACTGAAATGTGGGCTAACATAGTGATGGGACTTTTTGGAATAATCACTCCTCTCAGGAAAACAGAGAAAAATAAAAATAACTATGAAAAAATACAATCTAAGGGAAAACTCCTGTAGAGATTTGGAAAATAGTCACTTTGACAGGTATTTTCTAAGGAAAGCAGAATAAAATTACAGAATATGTGTTTATAAAATAATTCAAGAAGGTAAAGAAAGAGAGAAGAGTAAGCACTCATAAAGGTGAAGTAATCTCAGGTCATGAAAGACTGCATAGAAATAAAATCTTATTTTCCAAATTGAGAAGCAGTGAAGGGCAACTAATGTAGAACAACTTGCAGTTCTGTCATAAGATAACCATGAATATGATTAGAGAGGAGATGAGATACATAAAGAGTAGATGCAGGATCTCCTGTAACTTATAAGAATCTCAGAATGGCACACCTAAACAGACAATGTTGAAGCAATGATGAAAGACTTGTACAAGCAAGACTCTAGGTGTAAAAAATGCTTGTGTTTGAGTCTGCAAATCACCATGCACCAAGAAATACCTGAATGCAAGTTTTATTTTATTTTGAATTTCAAAATGAAAAGAAAAATCAAATAAATCTGGTAATAAAATACTTAAAGCAAATGATAATCTTTAACATTGTCATCATCATCATCATCAATATCAATAATAACCATTAACCATTCTATCAAAAGATAAGTAACATAAGGTCGTGTATTTTCAAAGGACGTGATTATGACCAAAACATTCTATTGTTGTTCATATATAAGAAAATAAGATGTTTTTAAGCATTCAGAATTATAAGAAATGTCATATACATGTTCCCTACTGGAAAGAATCATGAAAAGATAAAATTTAGCACTCTGTAAAATGAAGAGAAACAAAGAACTCATGAAAGAAGGACCATTATATATCAAATGCAGGGTTGATGATAAATAGTAGCCTATAAGTGAATATGTCAGAATTTATCCTGGAAATCAAATGCCTGCTGCATAATAATTTAATATTTTTTATTTTAGCTCTGAAACCCCAGGTAATATGAACAAGAATTGAAAGTGGAATGATAGGGGAAAAAAGGAATATAATAATCTTGAGCTGGCTAAAGAGTTAGACACCAGAATGTCTAACTGAGGCAGCATATATTGGGAATATGCCAGCTCTTCCCCAATTGATATAGTATATTAAGGCAATTCAAATCAAAATACCAAAAAATTTATACTTAAAATGAGAATATGAAAGCAGTTTTGAAACATAAATGGATTGAAGAGGATCTTGTCTTATAAAATACTATAAGAAAATATAAAGCTACCATAATTAAAACTGATGGGTTTTGGTACATATAAATGAAAAAGAATATTTTAAAAGTGCAGAAAGCACAGTAATAATTTAGTATAGCACAAATTGCTTTTGCTCATTAAAAAAAAAATAGTGGATTGTTCAAAATTAAATATTGGGTCAGTTGTCAGCATTTGCAGTTAAAAAAAGAAACTCTAAAACAAAACAAAAAACCCAGAAAGCATTATAGTACTACCTCATAATATATCATAAAATACATTCTATATAAATACTTAAATACGAAAAGCCGTAAACATGATGGGAGAAAATGTTGGTAAGGATTTCTGCTATTTTGTTGTAGAGACCTTTCCACATATGACCAATAGCAAAATTATGGAGAAATTAATTGTCAGACTTGTTAAGAGAAAAATTAAAACAAAATTAAAAGACAAATGATAGCAAATTAGGAGTATTTTCTATGTATATCCCTGAGGAAATAATGATATCCTTAGTAGAAGAATAGCACTTAATCAAAAATAACAATGAAACGAAAGAATAAATTGACCACTCTTCTTCATTGGTGGACCCCTCTCTGTCTCTCTAGATAAATTCTGTGTAGCATTCTAGCCTTTTTCATCTTTCAATACCCTGTGATTGTGTACTTTGTCCCCAATAAACTGTAAGCTTATTGTAGACATTGTGGTCCTTGCATACCTTATTTAGCTATACATCCTAAATCCTTAGCACAGGGTCTAATGCATATATTAATTAATCCATGTTGGCATTATTGTTGAAGACCATGAATAAGAATTCACCAATCAGTACATAAGGTTGATGATTAAAAAAATGAAAAGTTATATTTCAGTAGAAATAAAAAATGCATGTTAAAAATATGATTAAGATTGTAAGTGACAATGCTCACAATTGGCAAAGATACAGTAAATAAATGAGCACTTTCCTACCATTAATCAGAATAAAAATTGATGCAACTTTTCTAGATGTTAGCTGTGTGTGCATACTTGTGTGTATACCCCGACCCAGTAATTGTATTTGTAGTAACATTTCTGAAGAAACTAATCATGATAATATTTTGGGATTTTCTTGCTAGGGTGTTACATCATCACAGTTTGTTTTTAATGAATAGAAATTGAAAATAATTTAAATATTCAACCTTATGTTATTGGTTAAATCAAATGAGAGATACATTTAGTAACAGAATAGTGTTCAGTGTAAAAGAACACTGTTGTAGTGTAACAGAATAATTCAATTTTTAATATGAGTTTGTAGAAGACTATTTAATGACATTTAGTGTTTTCCATGAAATTTTTTAAAAATGTGGATGGTACCATATAATGGTACTATAATGGGCTAAATCTTATTATCCAACAAAAAAGTGTAAAGAACAACTTTAATGTAATGATGAAAATGTCTGCAAATGGCCTGGTATGATAATAAAAGTAAGGTACAAAAAACACCCATAGGCCCCTAATTGGAACAAATGACACTGAACTGGCATGTCCTGTATATTTTTTTTAAGGCATATTTCATATTCTTTAGAATAGTTGTTTCTGTTAGGTAAATTAAGCATTTCTCTTGCATTTTTAATTTGAACAATTGATTTAGTTAGAAGGAAAAAAACAACTCATGTTTAAATAATGAATTCTGGGTACATGTTTTCCAAGAGGAAGCTCATCATCAGGCCAGAGCTAGAAAGTTGTTTCTGTTTTAGCTGATGAGCAAGAGAGTGTTTCAGAATTTGGTTTGGAGAGCCAGCTTTAGTAGGACCTGAGTACCCCACAAGAGAAACATTTAGGGAAAACCCAGGGAGAGGGAAGAGGATTTATTTATTTATCTTCTTTCTTACTTACTTACAGCCATCAATATTTCTGTTTGTGTTTTCTAGCTTCTGATCTAGGTTTTGATTTGTTATTCAAGTGACAGAGTCTGTGTTCTTTAGCAAGGATACAAGGAAGTAACTTACATCATTTGTTAAGATGATAAGATTTCCCCAACATACCCCTTCTTCCTTTCCTAGAAAATCCCATTGACCACCACCCAGTAAAATCATCTTTCAAAACTTGTGGTTGTTACCGTCTTCTTTTAAACACACATATCAGAGGAAGAACACTGGAGAGTCACATTATTCTAAACAATTTATGAGAAAGTCTGTCTGACTGTATTTCTTAGTACAAAGGAGGCAATTTTTATAAATGATTTATCATTATTTTCTTCTATAGGCACCAGCAGATGAGACAGAAAAATAAAAGTTGATTTAAAAAAAGTAATTAGTTTTTTTTTTTTTACTTAAAGCATATATGTATATATATTTCATATGCTATTGCATTTTGTAAGTGCACTTTTAAGTCTTTGTATTCTTTGTACATATATATGAGTATGGATCGGTGACATTCACTTTAAAAAACTTTATTTTCACTCATCTCATATTTGAAGATGTGACTATAAAAGGTACTAAGTGGAAAATAGGAAAGCATGCCAACAACCAAGTTGATGGGAAACATCTGAAAGAAATTAGAGATATTTTCAGGAGTACTTTTCCATTCCATCCCTGTGCCCCTGGCTAGCATGTTCTTTGTGCACTGGATTCCCGCTTGGGAGAAGCTGCCAAACACTCGGGATCAGTGCATGAGCCTCATGTCTCCTTCATTGATCAGACGCAGCTGAGGTGGGACGTGGCCAAGCCCCCTGCCATGACTGCATGTGCCACTGATTCTAATGAGTTATATGTACATACACACATACGCACACATATGCACCATATTTTTGACTGCTTTTTGTAAGAGGACAGGGGAGGGAGGGAGAGAGGTTATTAAGATTTTCAAGAAATAAACATTTTTAAATCAATCACAGGATGTAAGTACATGACTTACTAAATCACAGCAACAACAAATGCCTATCTTGGGACAGACTGTACATTTTGTTTCAGTGTCTTCCTCCCTCCACAGCCCACCTTCAGCAGTCACTCCTGCTGTTCTGTTAGGCTACCTAGCATGACTCCTGTTAAAAAGAGGCATTGCTCACTTAAATACTGGTAGAACTTGCTTCTCCAAGGTGTTTGCAAGTCATCTAGAAGCGTTCTATACTTGTGGTTTGCAAACATGCTCTTGGATCTTGGATTCTCAGTTTTCTCCGTTCTCCAGGAAATTTTCTTTCCTGGATGTACTTGCCAACTTACTTCCAGTTGGTTTGGCCTTGGGAGCACTGGTGGGAGATTGTAGAATATGAAAAGGGGGAAACAAAGGTGTTTCTTCTCTCCTTTTGACTGTTGGTGGCCTATCAGGGAGTTGCTGTGACTCCTTTGTGACCCCAGCTTTCAGGGCAGGACCTCATGGCTTTCCCTTCTTTCAGGTGGCTCTAATTCTAGGGTCTGGTAAACTTCTCCTTTCCGTTGCCCCATCAGAACTATTGGTACAGGTGGTATCCTACTCTTGCTAATCTCTGGGTCACCCTATCATCTCCTGTTTACCCTTTCAGCTATTGTAAATCCCTTGTATTTACCTGGGGTGGATTTTTTTTTTCCTTATTTGACCCTGATGACACAAAGGAAAGAATGTCAAGTGGCAGGAGTGTGAAGGAGTCAGCTTGCATTGTATGATTTAGGACTGCCTTCTTTACATCATTACAGTAATCTTAACACCACGAATATTTGTCACCACTTGTTCCATCCCATTTTCTTCCTCCATGTAGGGTTACTTGCTTAGTATCTCCACTTCAATGAGATATTTGGGAACATGTGATTTGAATCAGGCAATTTCCTAGCTGCATGACCTAGGCAAATTAATCCAGATGTTAGTTCTCTGCCTTCAAAATGGTATAATACCCATTCTGATGAACTCAACTGAGGTAATAGGTGTGGCATCACTTTGTAAACATTACAACTCTGTTTGGTAAGGAGGCACATAAGGTACTTTACAACTCTGTCCAAATATGTGCATTAGATTATTTCAGATACTTAGCAGGGATGTTTTAATAAGTACTATTTTTTTAAGATTTTATTTATTTATTAGATGGAGAGCACAAGCGGGGGGAGGGCCACAGGGAGAGGGAGGCACAGACTCCCCTGCTGAGCAGGGAACCAGATGTGGGGCTCAGTCCCAGGACCCTGAGATCATGACCTGAGCCAAAGGCAGATGCTTAACTAACTGAGCCAACCAGGTGTCCCAGTACTATTTCTTTCTAAGGGGACTGACTCCTCAAGTATACCAAAGCTGGTGGTTATAATTAGATTACCAAATTGTGGGGGGTGGGGGGGACAAGGTAGTTGAAGAACATTTGGGGAAGGTTTGGTATCTGACTTGGGCCTTAACTAACTCAAAGTAAATAAGTAATCTACTCAGCCCATAAACAGGCTGTGCTTTGCTAAATGGATACCGAAAATATTCATTGTTAACTCAACAGAGGACTCTGAGTTATTTTCAGTATACTTTAAACTTGGAAAGTTTTGTTTGCCTAGATAGTATATCAAGAACCCTGAATTAAAGTAAGCAAGATCACATGTTTCTGAGAGAATTTATACCTCTTTGGAAAACACGTAAGGTCAAGCCAAATTCATAAACATGACCATATGTTCAATGAAAAGAACCTTGGAATGGAAGACAGAAAAGTAATGGTCCATTGTGTAAGTCAGCTGATGTTGCAATAATGGCTTGAAAGAAAGCACCCCCAAGTTCAGTGGCTGTTAGAGAAACCATGTCTTTTTGTCTCATCCTCAAGTCTGTGGTTGCCTAGAGCCCCTACTTGGTTTGTCTCCAAGCTGGGGGTTGGATTCAGCTCTCTTCTCAGGTCTTTGCATCCATCATTCTTCTTGGGCCAGGGGCTACTCCCTGTTGGTACTCTTGGCAAATGATGGAAGCACAGAGAGTGAAGAGAAATACGTAATACCTGTAGACATTTTGGTCCAGAAGAGTCAGACTGACACTTCAGCTTGGTCAAGCTTAGCATGGATGAAGCAGGGAGATATGCTTTGCTTACTCTACTGGGTGGCATCATGTAGTCTCATGGCAGAGAATGCAGAAGTGTAAATCTAACAAAGAGCATGAAGACATATGAACAAAAATTCGAACTACCACACCTTATATAGACTTAAATCTATCAGCAACTATATAGTGGGATTTTAGTAAAGTTTGGCCTTCTTTTTTTATGTAAAAATAAGAGGAAATTGTATTTTCTTAAGTCTAATGTCCTGTCCAATTCTTCATTAATTTAGAATGTGTGACAAATTCATTCCTATGATTCTGAGAGCTTCATATTATAAAATGATGAAGGTTTTTGGTCATGAAATGAATGAAATTAATAGGATTGCACTGGAAGAATTTAACTGTTTCAGAGAACAAGCATTGTAAAGTTTTTTAGTCATAAATGTATATATGACTGATGCTATTAATTACACATGAATCATTTTCATGTGAATATTAATAGAGTCTTTAAAAATACATTTACTTAGAAACATTTGTTATCCAATTAATTTAGTTTATTACATGGAGACTATACTTTGATTGATTAGACATGCCATGATTTCAGATGGTCCACACTCCAATTTGTTCCCATTTTCAAGGGTTGATAGTACAAAAATTTCTGTTTGTTCTTCTCAGGAGACAACCATACCTGACACAATATACAGAGCCTTGTATAAGATCATTGTGTCTGGTTTCCAGTTCTGGCTCTGCCACCTAATAACCATGTGACTGGACAAATGGTTGTGTGTATTTGTTCCTCTGCAAAATGAGGAGGAGTCACAGCTGAGCCACTTTGCTGAGAGGATTAGAGACATGATCAAAGGGGATTCCATGTATTAAAAGTACTTTGACAAATAGCACTTGAGCGCATTGAATATTGTCATAAGAACATGTTTTAATTGGTTTTACTGTTATTTGGGTATAGTAAGGCCAATAGATCAAGATACAACTTCTGTATAATCATCTGTAGATGATTATACTCACAGTTCCCAAGAGAGGGAATACATGTCATGCCATAAGCAGGGTGGGGGTTGGTGTGGGTAGTACATGGGGAATCACTGGAGTTGGTCATGAAACAGAGGGAAAGAGGTAAGCTGTGGGCACACTCCTTATTGTGGTTTCCATAAGAAGGAATGGGCTAGGTAAATAATTCAGATTTAGTATTAGCTAATTTGAGTAATTTCAGTAGGCTCTGAGGCATAGGGCTTTCCCTAGTTGTCTGGCATCTAGACCCAGAGTAATTAGGGCAAGTCTATAGTGTACCAAGAGTGAGAGCCCTATAATAGGAGTAGTTGGGAGTATAGACTCTATTGGACGATTTGTATTTAAAAGTGCACCCCAGGGAGTGCCTGGCTGGCTCAGTTGGTTGAGCATCTTTAGCTCAGGGTGCTGGGATTGGGTCCCATGTTAGTCTCCCTGCTTAGCGGAGAGTCTGCTTCTCCCTCTCCATCTGTCCCTACTCCCACTCCCCTTCTCTCATGTCTGCTCTCACTCTTTCTCTCAAATAAACAAATCTTTTTTTTTTTTTTTCAAGTGCACTGTGAGAGAAGGACTCCACCTGAGAAGTGGAGATAGTAAGGAAAGTAAGAGGCCAAAGCAGAGCAACTCAAACATATCGTCACATAATACAGAACAAAATGTGTCCAGTATGGTCATTCAGGACAGATGTTAAAGCATCAGGTTTGCAGAAGTTAGAAACATAGTTAATATGGGGCATCATTGTTATATCTTCCTATAGTAATCACCCAGGGCATTCAACTTGTTTGTATGGTTGGGGATATGGTAATTATGTCACTCTAACCTATATCTCTACAGTGCATCTCCAGCTATCT
The DNA here is from genome assembly GCF_030435805.1 of Mustela lutreola. NCBI lineage: Eukaryota > Metazoa > Chordata > Mammalia > Carnivora > Mustelidae > Mustela > Mustela lutreola. The sequence goes on along the minus strand of NC_081300.1, from coordinate 29,251,548 downwards.
AATACCTGTTCTTAAAAGGCATTGGCCCACCAATACATCTGATATCTGGCAAAAAGTAATTATCTGAACATAATTTATAAAATGGAGCTACAATTTTCATCTTAGATGCATAAAAATAACTTTAAACGCTGGAGAGAAAGCCCTTCATAATGATATCTTTTCCACAAAGAAGCTCTTCTGTGGAAATGGCACAAAAAACTCCACAGAAGGAAAGCAAAGCTGTGTTAGTGAGCCCAAAGCATGAACTGGGAAAAAGCAAGGGTCTAGATTCTAGCTCATGTGTAGCCATAACAGGGCAAAGTAATTTAGTAAATACTGATTGCATTACTCGTCTCTTAAAAAACCTTTTGTAGTTGTCTTTGCCCTCACAGTATAGTCCTAACAACATAAAATAATATGACATTTCATAACCTCCTCAACCACCGTACCAGTTTACCAATTCAGTCCATTATTTGTCTTACATTTCAGATTTCAGCCATGAAGAATTCTAACATGACTTTGTAGTTCCCTGAAAATGCCATGTTCTCTCCTGACATTTGCTTCCTGAGAATAGCAATGAACTTTTCTATTTTCTGTTCTTCTGCTCCTAGCTCAACTTAGAATCCTACTGATTCCTGGGGCCTGAGCTTAGATGGTTCTTCTTTGACAAGCCATTTTTGACCTTCCATTTTACACTTGGAGCTTGATGTATGATTTAATGGGCTAGACATAGAACATTGATGGTCTGAGGTTTAATTGCCTGCTTACAAATATCTTTCCCCAAATAGTCTGCACATTCCATGAGAATAAATTCTGTTTTTAATCACTGTTTAGTACCAAATATCAAAACTGGCACTGTAGGAGTACTAAATATTGTCACTCACTCCAGAAAAACTTGCTGGATCCTGGGACTAGGCTAAATACCTCTGTTTGGTGTTCTTAAATTTCCTAGTTCTCTCTCTTTCATTAAATACATTTTAGTGCTACTGTTTATGCAGGTGTCTCGTCCATTATACTTCAAGTTTTATAAGGAGGGAAACTATGAATCATTCATCTTTGTGTCTCTAATTTCAAACACAGTGGTACAATTTAGGTACTCAGAAATTGTATCTGTTATGACTGTTATTATCATTATTATGGTAAATGTTTTTGAATAGGTAGATGAATAAATGAACAAACAATGTAAAATAGGACATGATAGAATCTGAAGCAGGAATAATAATGGCTGTACAGACTATGAAATATATGTCATGCCTCATTCTCATAGGGTTTTTTTCCCCAAGTATCAAGATAAAATGAAATTGTTCAGAAAATCACCAAAAGTGAATAAGATAAACAAGGCATTATTATAAAATCCACTAGGATAAAGTGAAAGTGAGAGACTATGATTGCTTTCAGTATTCATTGTACCTCACAATTTAGACTGTGCCTATTATAAAGTTACAGAAATTTAATCATGGCCATTTTTAAAAAGATATTTATCTTTATTAATTATCTTTCCAGCAATGACCAGAAAACCAAACCAGTGATGTCCGGACACTGATCTCAAGGCAGTGATGTCTATAGCCATGATGAGAACAAGATGTCTGATATATAGAAGGGATAATGTATATCACTTGGTGGCTGGAGACTGGTTTTCACAATATAAATAATATTTATTTAATTTATTATATATTTTATATACATATTATATAAAAAGCACGTATTTTCAAAGGACTGGATTACAATAGTGTTCCATTTCACCCAATAACTTCATGCAAAAGAACTGATGAGATTCCAGGATGAATATTTTCTACTACTTCTCCAGAGGGGTTACCTGTGGTCAACTGAGCTGAAGTCAGATTTCTTCCCAAAGAGGGAAAACTCATTTGTTGTATGTCAAATATCTAGCTAAAGGTACATATATGTGAGAAAATAACACACAGACTAAAAATTACAGTAAGGAGTAACTTGCTAATTTTAAAAACATTTCTAAAAGCAAATTTTGATAAAGAAGGGAGAGAGCCCACCCACTTGTGCACTCCAAGGTGCACTGTTAGGACCAAGAGCTTCACTCTTTGATGCTTGAACTTCACTGTTGGATGGGAGATACCCAATGGGAAGATCTTCCCCAAAACTCTTCCTCTTCTCACTGCCACCTCTCTGTTGTCTATGGTGCTCACTTGACAGCACCTTACTGTTCTGCAGTCACCACTCAAGACAGAGTTAGGATATGTGCAACCAGCTGTGTGGGGCTTACAGGACAGGATGAAGTGGTGGGTTGAGGTCATTGCAGAATAAGAAAAAAAGTGAAAAAAAAGGAAGCAACCCTATGTAATAAAATTTATGGAATTTTTTAAGACTGTTTTTTTGGCCATCTTAAATTTTAAGGCAGGAAAAAGAAGGCACTTTTCAATTTTTCCTCTCATTACTTCAGTGTATTAACCTACTTTGAACTCAGTCTATCAGATGAACTGGTTCAACACCCAAGAGGCATTATTATCACCCAGTTCAAAAGTGTTCAACATATGGACATCATCAAAACCCAAACTGACTTTATGTTCCTCATTTCTAGTAAACAATTAAAGAAATCTAATCAAGACACATGCCTGTGTCAGGGGCTAGGCAATGCACCATTAAATGTACCATTGAGTTGTGTGCAGAGCTTTCAAGACTCCACAAACTCGTTTTAATTTTATACAGACAAATTGAAAGACCTAGTATCTTCATTAGGGTTCAGCTCCCATTTAAAAGCTACAACAACCCACGGTGTCATGATGGAAAACAGAAGCTGCATCTTCAAATCACATCCATATTGGCATTTCACAACTGTAGTCTGATTGTATTGTTAATTAATTCTCGAAATGCACAGTAAGCCAAAGGGACAATTTGAGAAGAGTACTTGTCATTTAATTAGTAAATTAAGTTGTTGTTGTTGTTGTTTTTAATCTCAAATGTTTCTCTATTAGTATGTACTCTAGGCCAAAATCTCACACCAGCTGGATATTTTCAGGATAAATGGCTTTGCTTATTTCTTTCATTTATCAAGCCAGTAACTTTTTAGAAAGAGGTTGAGATTGGGTGATAGAAAGGCGAGGGGATAAAATCAGAGCAGAATGCTTCTTGTGGAGAATCTTATAGTTCAGGGAAGAAGGGAAGAGGAGAAAATTTCTATTTCCAGATACTACTCTGACATCAACAGCGTAGAGTAATATAGCTTGAGGAGTTTTAGGACTTGTCTAGTTCAACACCTCTTTTCTTAGAATAAAGTTTTAGAGCTGAAAGAAGTTAAATGACATACAGGAAGTTGGGCACCTAGTTAATTAGAATGGTTTGAACTATTATCCAGCCTCCTGATTCCAAATGTAGGATTTTTCAGATGTCTGTGTGTTCAGAAAAAGTATACAAGTGTAATTGTAAGGGTGCAGATTAAGGCATATGGAGTACATGTGAGGAAGACTTTCTGATTTGAACTGCTATGTTAAAATCTTAGAATACTGAGATTTAACTGGATTCCATTTGGCTCTAATGTGTTACCAATTAATAATTCATATCTCTAAATGAAGAATTAGTCAGCTTGTTTCATTTCACATTCTCGGAGCAGTTTTGTCATTTTGGAGCAAGGTTCCATGAATGTTTCTTAATATAATACTAGGATATGTCAGCTCAGTCTTAACTCATTTGTGCAGTGTCTCTATTTTCTTCTTAATTAAACACAGAAACTGCTGATTTGAAGACAAAAATAGAATATGATGAAGTCTGAGTTTCTTCCCAGAAAATATTTTGTCTTTGCCTCCAGATGTCAAAAGTAACACATTAGTACAAGCCAGATGGGGGAAGGGATAAACAGCTGCCTCTTGCCCTTCTAAGAAGGCAACCATGGGTTGGAGAAGATCACTGATTACCCACCTGTTGGTCTGAGATACAGAGGCTAATATGAGATAAAATTACTCCAGCCAACTTGTTGCCTGAGCTGTCCTCACCTCTCTCTGAGAATGGGTTTATAAAAGAGTTGAATATCAATTAATCAATTAAGCAAGTATTAATAACTATGAACTATTCAAAAAGCTTGGGGCACTAAATATTAGTTTTCCCTAGGCTATTACAATTAGTTTGGGGTCAAGAATTCATATATGCAGAAAATATTCAATAAAATAATAAAAAATATGTACTAAATATGTAAAGAGAAGGATATGATATAAGGGCACAAGGTTGGAGAACATTGGCAGATTATGTAATAGAAGGGCACGTGGAGACAAGCAAGGGTCAAGCTTTGCAAGTTGCTTCATTCTCACCACCAACAGAAATGGGACTCTTGTTATTTCTGTCCTTGCTGCCTGCTCAATCTTGACTGTACCTCCTTATGATCTGTGCAAGCTTGTCATCTATGTCTTTACTTGTGGAGACCTCCAGGTTCTTATTTTAGAATAAGTTAGAGATGACTATTCAGCCAACCGGAGTCATCTGCATTCTAGAGTCGTATCTTCTCTAACTTCATGCCCTGATTCCAGCCCTGCAGCTCTATCTAGTGTCCAGGTCATCTCCAGTCTGACTTATCCCACTGATGAGCCAATGATACTCATATAGGCATTAATACTGACTATTAGTGAGGTACAAAGATAACTACTTTTGCTGCTTTCAAGTTCCTGCAGAAGCTATAGCTAGGCTTATGATGAATTGTTTAATGTTGTTCCTTTTTTAAACGGTGTACCAATTGGCTTTGTTTTGAAGCAAGATATTTTAACTAAATAATACCTAAGGATTCTTTTCATTTCTAAAGTACTATGATCTTGAAATCATTGGTAATTTGCATGTAAATAGATCCTTTTACATGATTGGATAGTATTTGCAATTTTTCTTGATGGCAGGCATGATGTACTAGGTAAAAGGAAGTGCTGTAAATAGCTGGTAATTTAGTAATGTGGTGGCAAGGTGTGGGGGCAGGAGAAGCATTCTCTAGTCCTATAATTAGGTCTCAGTCTTTTAGTGAGCCTGTGCCTCTCAACTGTGAAGTTCACAAGGTTTCAGTTTTATTCCCACTCTCCACTTAGGTGGGACAGGATGGCTAGATTGATCTGAATCTTGGTGCTTCCCTTCCCTCAGGACAGTCAGACTCTAGTTAACTACAGTTGACCCTTGAACAACAGAGTTTAAGGTCGATGACCTCCCACATAGTCAAAAATCTGCATATAACTTTTGACTCCCCAAAAACTTAACTACTAATATAGATGTTGACTAGAATCCTTAACAATAACATAAATAGTAGATTAACACACATTTTGTATGCTACATATATTATATGTACATAATATATACATATATGTTATATGTATATTTGTATTCTTACAATAAAGTAAGCTAGAAAAAAAATGTTAAGAAAACCATAAGGGAGAGATAATACATTCATAGTACTGAGCTATATTTATTTAATTTTTTGAAGATTTTATTTTATTTTATTTGACAGAGAGAAGTAGATCACAAGTAGGCAGAGCAGCAGGCAGAGAGAGAGGCGGAAGCAGGCTCCCTGCTCAGCAGAGAGCCCAATGCAGGGCTGGATCCCAGGACCCTGAGATCATGATCTGAGCCGAAGGAAGAGGCTTAACCCACTGAGCCACCCAGGTGCCCCAAGTGAGCTATATTTATTTAAAAAAAAAAATCCACTTATAAGTGGACCCATGCAGTACAAACTTGTGTTGTTCAAGTTTCTCGAGAGAAGGCCTTGTTAAGAAAATGCTCAGGTATATTTCAAAATAGTTTCTTTTCCCTACCCCCTGCCAGAAAGCATGAAGGGGTTACCTAGTCAAGCTCCTAATAATATGGGGTTCCCCTTCTGACTGCGTCCCCCTGGAGTTTTTTGTAAACTTTTTTTGGAGTTGGGGTGAAGAAGGAGCATGCACACACATGAGCTAGGGAGAGGGGCAGAAGGAGAGGGATAGAGAGAATCCCAAGCAGGCTCCACACCCAATGTGGAGCCTGATGCCAGCTCAATCTCACAAGCCTGAAATCATGACCTGAGCCAAAATCAATAGTTGGACACTTAATGGAATGAGCAACCCAGGTCCCTACCCCCACTTCAGGAGTTTTTAACTAAGAGTCATCCACATTGAATCTCTGCAACTCATCGGTTATAGTTTGGATTTCCCTACCCTGGCTTCTGTGGGCAAGACTGCTCTGGGAACCCTTGACTTACTGTATTCCTTGTCTGTCTCTTCAAACTTGGTAACTGCAGTTAGCATTGTTTCTTCACCTCTCTTACAAACCCAATAAAAGTTGTTGATTTTTTTTAGTTTGTTCATCTTTTAACTTGTTGTTAAGAAAAAGTGGTGCCTTCCAACATCCTTCATAGAAGGTAAAAACTAAAGGGTTGGTTAGTGTTTGAAAACAGATTATTCTCATAATTATTTTAAACATGCCTCCTGTGAGCTTCTTTACCCAATTGATTTGTGCTGTTTCTTAATAAAACAGTTTTAACTAAGATAAACTTCTGATTAAAATGTCAGAGATTCTAACGTTGTTCAATTTGAATCAAAGAGGTTACTAAATGGAGAGCTTAGTATACAGCTGAATTGTGCTTTCCAAGCTTCTTGGCTTTATCATTCACTGAGGGATACTGGGGTCCCATTATCTGTTGTTAAGTCAGGCAATGTACAGATTAAATTTTGATTTCAAATGCAAGTTCAGGCTTTGTTCTCTATTCCAGTAACTGCTACTAAGTCATCACATATAAGCACTTTATAACCTCCAGGCTTCATTGTTTCCATCTATAAAATGGAGATAATGACACCTTTGTTTTACATTCTTTGATTATTGGGCAAGTGAAATGAGACAGTGCAAAGTGGGCTGCAAGTGGATGGGGGCCCAGATTAAGCAATATACCCCCATCTCTTTTTAGATTATTTTCCTAAAGTTCATGACATTCTGGTCATATGTCTGGTATTAACACCTATGACACTGCATTATGCTTGTTTATTCAGGCTGTTTCTGCAGTCTTTGAATTTCTGAGAGGCAGAAAAAAATGAACTATTTACCCTGTAACCATATAACAGCTGGCATAGTAGTTGGCATTTATTTGCTAACAAATGTTTATTGAAGTTTTCCCATAACAGGTGATATTTGAGTTGCGTATTGAAACTCAAGTAGTGCAAATCAAGGATAGTAAGTATACATAATAGTCAGGAGAGGCTAAGATATGCTGTGAGAACAAACACCCCCAGTACATTGGTGGCTTACCATTAATCAAAAGAAATAGGTTTTTCTCTACATCAACACAAAGTTTGATGCTGGTCCAAGTGACTTTTCCAGGGCAGCTGTCTCATATTTGTTGAATCAGCTAGCATGTCTGTTTGGGGGCCCAAGCCATCTCCTTATAGCTTGCCTTGTAAACTTCACTAGCTTTCTTTCAACATCCCAAGCTCATTCCTACCCTAAAGCTTGACACTTGCTTTTCTGTGTGGGATACTTGAACTTTGATCTATACATGGCTAATGCTTCCCCATTCATGAAGCACCTTTTCAGTAAGGCCAATCATGACAACACAAACACACACACACCAGCCTCACTTCACCCCATTATTTGATTGTATTGATTTCATAGCATTTATTAATTTTTAATATCTTATATATTTATATGTTTGCTTATCTTGTTCATTGTCTCTTTCTCCCCCCTCTCCTCTATATATTCTGAGGTACAAGCTTTACAAAGCAGGAACTTGATCTGTTTTGTTCACTAATTTTGCCTCAGGAACTAGAATAGTACCTGGCAGCTAATAAGTAATTAAACAATATTTTTAAGTGAATTAATTGTTTGCAAAAGCAAGAAGACATACTAGACAATTCTAAAATTACAGAATACCAGGAGGCTTCAAAGGGGTGCAAACTTTTTCTGTCAGGGTCCGGATAGTAGATATTTTAGACTTTACAGGCCAGATGGTCTCTGTCACACCATTTAACTCTGCACTAATTCTGCCATTGCAACTCAAAAGAACCTGTAAACAGCATGTAGATGCCTGGATATAAATGTGTTACAACAAATTGTTTTTACAAAAACAGGCAGTAGCTGGATTTGGCTTGGGGGCATAGTCAACTGACCCCTGCTTCAGAGCAAGGTGAAAGTCTGAGGGGCTTGGGCCCTAGAGAATTTTTAAGAGTTAGGCTACTTGGATTCAAGTTCTGGTTCTTCCATCAACCTCTCCAAGCCTCCAAATCCTCTTTTGTAAGATGAGACTAGTTATAAAAAACACCATACCTCAGAATTAAGTGGGATCACACAAAAGGTGCTCAATACAGTGCCCCTAGCACATGGTAAAACACAAAAAATATTCACATTATATTTAGGAACAAGTTTCTATGAAAATATTACCACAATAGAGTAAGTGACAAAAAATGATGGCAATGGAAATAAGAACAAAGAAGAGCAGATGTAATTAAGAAATCTGAGTGAAATTGGTGGGTCCTGGGGATTACAGCGTGAGTTAATGATAATGGTATCCTGTATACGCTCCTTCAGACTAGAACAACCTCCTGCACTTCTCAACCTGTAGAAAGCTTATTCACTCTTCAGCAGCCAGCTCCAATTCTATACCTCTGAATTGTCTTTCAGATCGCTCAGCAGAATTAATCATGTAACTAAACACAATACAAAGCTTGGGCCTTTTTTAAAATTTCTGCTCTCTACTATATTTAGCTGTTTACCCATTTGTCTTCCTCAGTACATTATAAAACCTTTAAGATCAGGGATCACTGTACCATTTTTGTCTTTGTTAATTGCTTTCTTCATTACATTCAGTACATTTAATTGCACATATTTAATAAACTTTTATGGAACGATTGAATGAAACAATGATTGATTTTTTTGAAGTACACAAGTTCTAATTCCATTTGCTAGAGTCACCATAAATAAAATAACCACAGACCAAACATTGTAGACCATAAACAGTGTTTTGGTAACTTGACTTCTGCTGTATCTACAGCATCTGCTTGCAGTGATGCAGCATCATCTTGGCTAGTCATAAGCCATTCCATTGGGATATGTCTCTTTCCAGTCCCCATATCCCACCCCACAAAAACCCCATCGCCTGCCTTATGTGAGACTTGGAAACATAAAAACATAAAAATAACACAAAGATCCCCTCTTATGTATGATAACTAATGGGAACAAAATGTCTTGGATGAAATATTATTGGCAAAATGAGGTATAGCCAGATGTTGTGTAATGCAAGACCCACCATAAAGTGATGAAGAACTCTACTCTGAGTCAGACAGACTTGTTTCTAAGAGAAATGTTTATTTTGAAAAAAAGATCAAATAAATAATTTTAAAAATTAAGTATATTTTTTCAAGATTCTGAATTTCACAAAAGCAGAGGGATTTTCCTCCAGCAGTTTAAAAAGTTTAGACTATGGCAACCAAAACATTGTAAAACAAGTTGTTATGTTTTGTTTTATTTTGTTTTCAGAGAGAATTTTTAAAAAGAAGATTACATCAATAAAGATTATTTTAGTGTCTTTTAATCATAAAAATTATACATACCTGTTTGGGATTATAGTCATACCTCAGAGATATCATGGGTTTCATTCCAGACCACCACAATAAAGTGAATATTGCAAGAAATCAAGTCAAATAAATGTTTGGGTTTCCTAATGCATATAAAAGTTATGTTTACACTGTACTATAGTCTATTAAATGTGGAATAGCATTGTGTTTAAAAATACAGTATACATGCCTTAATTTAAAAATACTTTATTGGGGCACCTGGGTGGCTCAGTGGGTTAAGCCTCTGCTTTCGGCTCAGGTCATGATCCCAGGGTCCTGGGATCAAGCCCCACATCGGGCTTTCTGCTCTACAGAGAGCCTGCTTCCTCCTCTCTCTCTGCCTGCCTCTCTGCCTACTTGTGATCTCTGTCAGATAAATAAAGAAAAAATCTTAAAAAAAAAATACTTTATTGCTGGGGTGTCTGGGTGGCTCAGTTGGTTGAGCATCTGACTCTTGATTTTGGCTCAGGTCATGATCTCAGGGATATAGAATCTAGCCAAATGTTGGGCAACTCACTCAGTGGGGAGTCTTCTGGAGATTTTCTCTCTCTCTCTCTCTGCCCCTCCCCTTCCTATGCTCACTCTCTTTCTCTAAAATAAATAAATATTTAGCAAGACTTTATTGCTACAATAAATATTTAGCAAGACTTTATTGCTACAATATGCTAACCACCACCTAAGATTTCAGTGAGTCATAATCACTGATCACAAATCAGCACAAAAACGTAATAATAATGATAAAGCTTGAAATAAGGCATGAACTGCCAAAATGTGACAGACATGGAGTGAGCAAGTGCTGTTGAAAAAATGGTACTGAACAGACTTGTTCAATGCGGATTTGCCACAAATCTTCAATTTGTAAAAAAAGCACTGTCTGTGAAATACAATAAAGCACAGTGCAATAAAATGAGGCATTCCTGTATTTGAAAACTGCAAAGCTATAAAGATGAGAATAAAGAGATATTTGATTTTTCTATGGAAAAAAAAATGCAAACAAACAAACAAAAAAACAAGAATCTGTATCTGCTTCCCATTCAAGATTTCTGGAGTCCATTTAAAAAACCAAGAAACAGTTTTTATAAAAACCTGGCTTTTGGTTTGGGGTTGCCACAGGTTTTAGAAAGTAAGAATCCATAAGGAAAGAACAGATTTTCCAAATTTCTGCAACTACTAATTAGCTTGTCATGACCTAGGCTGATGGTCTAGATCACAGAGTTCAGTTCTGTTCCAGGAGAACTCAGGATATAAATTACAGTCATGGACATATTACCTCTCATAGGTTCACTGACTGTGGGGAGAAGGAGATAGACTAGAAGTTTAAAAATGAATGTTCTAGGTGTGGCCTGTGTGGTTCAGTCAGTTAAAGATCTGATTCTTTATTTCAGTTTAGGTCATGATCTCATGGTTGTGAGATTCAGCCATGTGTTGGGCTCTGCACTGAACCTGGATCCAGCCTGCTTGGGATTCTCTCTTACCTCTCCCTCTGTCCCTGTCCCACCCTACCTCCCCAGTCTCTCTCTTAAAAAAAAAAAAATAATAAATAAATAAACAAACAAAAACAAGGGTTCTAGTCATTTCCCATCCCCACTTCAGGACCAGATATGTGAATTTTGAAATACCTAAAGAGGTATGAAGGAATCTCAGAATATTAGTGTAGGTACAGCAGTCCCCCCTTGTGGTTTCTTTTCTGTAGTTCCAGTTACCCCTGGGTCAACCATGGTCTGAAAGCAGATGATCCTTCTTCTGATTTATAGTCAGAAGGTCAACAGCAGCCTAATGCTACCTCACAGTGCCTGGGTCATTCACCTCACTTCATCTCATCATGTAGGCATTATATAATCTTACATCATCGCATGAAGAAAGATGAGTACAGTACAATAAGGTATTTTGAGAGGGGGAGAACACATTCACGTAAATTTTATTACAGTGTATTGTTCTATTTTATTATTAATTATTATTGTTATACATAGGATTTCAGGCATCCACTGGGAGGGGGTCTTGGAACGTAAGGAAGACTGCTATAGTATACTTACCAAGGATTATATAGGAAAGCTAAACACAAACTAAGATTTTGGCTTTGATTTGCATCTAACATAGCTCAGAGTGTGAGGTAGTAGCATGAGGCATTTAGTATTGAGGCTGAAAACACACCATCATCCTTGGCTTTACCTGGTGTTTAAGGGAGCAATAAAATTAACATCTCCCTTTGAAGATATATAGAAAAGATGGAAATACATGGGGTAGATTAGCATGCACCTAACATGAGAACAAAGAGGTTGCAAAGGCAGATGCACTTATAACTGAAGCATTGATGGGACCACAGTCATTAGTGATAAGACTAGCAGATTGCCCCAACAGCAAAAAGAGCAAATTACATTTCATGGGACCCCCTTTTAGGAAACCAGTCATTGCAGAGCATGGACTGGTGAAAGTCAGAAGATTTTTCAAGGATATAATGCCCTTTATCCTCCTATTTCTCTATATATCCAGCACCATCTTGGACAAGAACATGAATGGGAGTGGAAAATGGAGCATTCATGCCCCACAGACAAATAAGATAGTAATATCTGTCAAGTTGAACGTAAATTATTGTTTTTTATATAGTGGGCCTTGTGAATGATATAATATTGAGTATGGGAAATAATGAAGCTTACTTCCATTTGCATATTGTAGTGTGAATAAATTAAATCTGCTATATGCATGCAGTTTTCAAAATTGAAGACATATTGTATGTTCTTCATTATATATTAGTTTTTCACTTATCATTATATTATGATCATTTCTACCTTGTAATTATATATGTCATCAAAATAGCATTTTCAATAACTGCATTATATGCAATCATATAGCTGTATTTTGATGTATTAATTGACTGTCCTGTTTCCTAGGTTATATGTACCATTTGTCTGAATAACTCTTCCTATAAATCCTCTGTTTATAAATATTTTCCCAGTTATTGATTCTTTTATTAAGGATAGAGCCCAAAGGGTGATCTCTAAAAGTGGCTCTTCCTAAGCAGTCTTGTGGAGGAACAAGAAACCTCATATCAACAGAGGCAGCTAGGTCCCTAGTTCTAGTTGGAAAAAAAAAAAAAAAAGAAGAAGAAGGATAGTCTTCTAGAATGGGTCTCTGAAGGACTCCTTGGTCAAATAGTATGAACATCTTACATGACTACTGAAACACACTGCTAAATTGCTTCCTTGAAAGCAATTTATGTTTTGTTTACATTTTATACCCCTAGTAATAGAATATGAAGTTGATCACTACACCATATACTTACCAAAATGAAGAGTCTATATGTGTATCTTTTTCTCCTGTACTTGCCTCATAGTAGGGTCTAATGAATATTGGTTGGTTAAAAAAGCGAGGTCACGGGCAGCTATGTAGCTCGGTTGATTAAGCATCTGCCTTCAGCTCAGGTCATGATCTCAGTGTCTGGGGATTGAGCCCCATGCCCTGTTCCTTGCTCAATAGGGTGTCTGCTTCTCTCTCTTTCCCTCTGCCCCTCCCCACCCCTCAAGCTCACTCTCTGTCTTAAATAAATAAATAAATAAATAAAATCTTTTAAAAATAAATTAATTTAAAAAGCATGCTCATTTTACTTTAATCTACATGCCTTTAATACCAACAAAATTCCTTATTTTGTTCTTTAATGCTGATTTTTTTCTTTTTATTTTTTTTATTATTTATTGTTCTGAAACTTTATTTTTCTTCATACCTTCAGCTGAGTCCCCTCTTTCTCATACTCATTCCTATTTTTGAGTAGTTGCTCAGATAAAACTTCTTATCACCTCTTTTCTATAAGTTTAAAATCCTCCTGAAGTGAATTTTAATTCTTATATTCATATTCATATTATTATTTATTTTGTGTTTTTATTAGATAAAGAGGCAGTGTGGTACACTGACTTTGGATTCAGAAAACCTGGGCTGAATCGTGGTTCTGGTATATTCCCAATTATATGCCTTTGGGCAAAACTCCTCCTTTTTGTAAGTTAGCTCATGTTTTATTAACTCATCTATAATACACATATTGATAATTACCTTAATGTGTGCATGTATACAATTTAGTAAATATCTCTTATGTGTGTATTATGGGCCAGGCATGCGTTAGGTACATTTAAAGGCATGCTTTAGATGATGCTTAGTAATTGTCAAATGGACAAACCAAACTGGAAGCACTAGAATAACCTCTGAGAAACCATATATTTTATATACAATGTACACTTATATTCCATGGTTGCACTTCAGAACACCATTAACAAGATAGTCATTTTTCTTGCTTTCTCATTGGCAAAGATAATGCTTTGCTGAAGCAGCCATACTCTCTCTCACTATGAGATTTCTCAGTTTGTGGGATAGTTGGCTTATGAGTCCACTGTCAAGGAAGAAGCAGAATTAATTGACCCAGAAAGAGACCCAACCTCTGACCTTGATTTCATTAAGTTTGTGTGCTGACCACTCAGGCTGACCAGTAATAGAAATTTTGCCCATTCAGCTGATGTGCCCCTAGGATGTCTATTTCCAAGCATATCTGAACCCTGATAACTATTTCCCAGAATCTCCCCACCCCTGAAGAGAACAATTTGGAAGTCACAGTCAAACTTAATGCATTTCTATTTAGGGATTTAATGTCTGGCAAAAAATAATATCTTTATCATTTATTTAATACATAAATGGTTCTTATTCTTGTCTGATTTCCCAAAGCTTAGCAAAGTAAAGGCCATCCATTAATCACTTTGTCCTTCAGTGAAGTGCAGCCATCTAGACTATGAGGACTATAGCTTCATCAGCAAGGCATGTGGGCTGACTCAATAAAAACTTGGAACTGGTCCTGTAAAGGGCACTATAATTGGTGTTTCTTGCAGATACAGATGATGGGATGGAAGCAACAAGAGACAACTTTCCCCTTAGATGTAGCAACATTATTAGGTATGGAAGGGGACCTACAGGTTTATAGTAGAAGTGGCAGGTCCCAGCATGAGAACCCCTGGGGGCTCTTCTCTTTAAGCTGACATATCTAAGGTTCTAATAAGTGGTATCTGTATTACTTCAATCTTAGTTTACCTAAAATAGAAATTATTATCCTCCCCCAGCCCAAATTTTGTTGCTTTTAGTTGCCATCAACTATATTATGCTCCAGGCTTCAAGCTGTGAAGGCTGGGTGGTCTCTGATGTACCTTTCCCTGTTATCTCTGATATTCACTGGTCAGCATATGACTTAAGCCTGTCAGTTTCTCTGCATCCCCTTGTTGTCTCTATCACTAATGTCTGTTCACCTTGAGATGAGATTACTTCCAGCAGACTTGTTAACTGGCCCCTTCAGGCCACAATCATCCTACATATTATCTCTTTTATAAAAAAATATCCTCAAATGCCCTTGCCCTTTCTCTATACGTTCACTTGAGAGATAAGACTTTTCTAACACCCACAACTTTATTTTTCTTTGGCTCTCAAAGGCAAACACAGTATAGTATCAACTCTTCTGTCTTATCTCTAGCTCTTTCTCAAAATCTTTCTTCTCCTATAGTTAGCTGTGTTCCTTCTCTGCCAGCCCTTCACCAAGGAGTCATTTTACCTGCTCTTCCCACTGGAAGTTCAAATCTTGTTTCCTTCAAATTCCTGTTCTCATATTGAAAAGACCCATATTAGCTGAGTAAATAGCCCTACCTGGTCTTGTGGGGCTTTCATTTTGATAACTAAAGAAACTGTTGCTACAGGTACACTGCCCAAATCGCAGTTTCCCATGCTGCTATGTTCCTTTCTCTGGCTGCTGGAGGCAGTGACAGCTGACAGTTCTCAGCTCAGTCTCTCTCTATGACTGTCCTTGGTTGAGTAGAGTGACTTTATCCAAAGTCATGGGGGGAAGCTCACTTACAGTGGCTGGTTGATATAGAGGAAAGACCCTTGCTGTTAAAAAGTAAGCTAATAGTTTGGACTTCAGGAAGGCCAACTTACCTTCATTTTCAAGTCACACTGACCATCACTCCTACTTCATTCCTAGTGAGACCTTGAAGGCCTGGACACTCTCTGCCATGTCAGGCCCATGGGTTATTATATAATATATATATTATAATATATATATTATATATACTTGGGCATGAGGTTATTCATATGGAGGACTGGCATCCACAAGACTGCCTCCATAATATTCCATGTTGCCATTCCCCTCTGAGATCTCCACATCAAAGTGCTGCTATTTCCTCTAGAACCTCAAAGTAAACCTTTTGGATCATGAAGAACTTGTCCTTCTCATACATAACCACAAGATAAGAAAGAAACTTGTAGAAAGATAAGCCATAATGAGGTGTATTCTTGATTTTTTTTTACCATTATGATCCTTGAAAATGGAGAATAAAGTAAAAAGAAATAAATTGTGATATAAGCAATAAAGGTAATTTAATGTAGTATTTTAGTCATTATTAAACATTGTTGTACATAACTTCCCAATTTGGAGATACCAAAACCACTAATAATGACTTAAAATGAATTCTTCCAAACAGGAAGGAAGAACAATGAACAAAATTTAAGCTTTTGAGATCAAATTACCAAGAAATTTCATATCCACAGAACCAAATTTTGTAGTTTTGGATGGCCACCTTATAAATAGGAAGACCATATGTCCTGGGTTTCTAGGAATAGTTTGTGTTTATACCTGCTATTCCAGAGTAACTATTAATAGCATCTTCATTTTCGAATACTGAGTTGAAATCCACATAACATAAAATTAACCATTTAAAAATGTACAGTTCAGTTGTTTGTAGTACATTCACAGTGTTGTGAAACCATCACCTCTCTCTAATTCCAAACATTTTCATTGCCCCCAAAGGAAATCCCATACCCATTAAACAGTCAATCCTCATTCCTCCCACTCCCAACCTCTGGAAACACTAATCTTGCTTCTGTCTATATGAATTTACCTATTCTCAATGTTTCATATAAGTGAAATCATACAGTATGTGGTCTTTAGTGTCCTGTTTGTTTCACTTACTACACTGTTTTTGAGGTTCATCCACACTCAGCATGTATCAGTACATAGTTTCTTTTTATAGCTAAATAATATCCATTGTATGGATAGATCCCATTTTATTTATGCCTTCATCCATTGGTGGGAATTTGGATTGTTTTCAACTTTTGGCTATTGTGATTAGTGCTGCTATGAACATTATTGCACATGTATTTGTTTGATTTATTAATTTTCCTGCAAAGTGTATGATGTTATTTGTCACAGGAATGCTTAAGTAACATTTCATCATTAATGTGAATGATTAATTTTGTCATTTGTCAAAGGGAAAATATAATGCTAAGATTGGTCCGTGAGTTTATTCACCTTCTCAAAAGAATGGAACAATAGTTTACACTTAAGAATCTTAGATGGCTATGAGGAAAAAATTGTACTTTAAACATTCTGCTGCATGTGAACTATTTCCTTTCAGATTTCACATATACTCTGTTCTAGCCTGTCTTAAGATCATTAAGCTCGTTTGAAGCTTTCCAAATGTCACTTGCATGTGGATGGTATAATGTTCAAATTTAAGATAGTGATCCTCTCTTTTTCATGGAAAACTGTCTATACTTAAAGGAAATAGAACCTACATGTTGCTTTCTTATGTCTAGTTGGTCCATCACGTCATTTTCTGTGATGCTTTTGATGTTCAAGAAGTTTCAAAAGATTTCTTGATCTAGAAGGAAGCTTTTGCCAACTGCAGAGAAGCATTGCAGATTTAATTTGGTTGGAAAGAGCATCAACATTAGCCTCCTTCTATTGAGATTCCCTCTGATTAAATAGGCTTGTGTAAGAATTTCAGCCCTAAGGACCTTTGACTCTTTATGGATTTTGTTATTATGGTGCATTCTTAATCTTAGACTACATCAACTGTGTAAAGAATTAAGGCATTCCCTCAAACTCAGAGCAAAATTGATTGGTGTTTAAACAAGAAGGGAAAATAGAAAGATTTTGGGTCTCAGTGATTCTGGCTGAGAATTAGAAGGAATTTGATAGTTGTTTTATCTTCAATCTCCTTTGCTCATGTTGATATAACATTAGGATTATCAAAAGTACATTATGATTAATAAAATTGTATGAAAGGCAGTTTAAACACTTAAAGCTCTCTGCAGTCATCTAGGGGTGAGGTAGGTAGAATACTTTTCTCACATCTTTTTTCTGTTCCCCCAAGAGGAATTTTAAGAAGGTTCCTTACACATAGCAAATGCTCAATAACTACATTTTGAATTGAATTAATATTCTTTAAAATCTTTCATCTCCCTCCATTTAGGAGTGCTTTAAGTCTTCTAAAATAAAACCAAAGTACAAATTTGGGTTTATTATGGGAAAAATTCTATTAGTAGAATAGATTAAAAATTTTGAAAATCTTGTCAGTCTTAGCCATTAGAAATTTTCTACTCTCTGTCTATGGGAAGAGAGAGAGACAGGAGGGGATAAATTTGGAAGGTAATCATTTTGGGGTTCTAATTTCTCTTCTTTCATTTGTAAGTTATTTGGGAAGACATTTCTATTTGTGTATCTCCATTTCATCTTCTACCAGATGGAGGCAGTGATAGCTAATCCATAGGGCTATTGAGAGGCTTAAATATTATATCTATAAAATTATGAGGCACACTGTGTAGCATAAGTTGAATCTTAATAAATATTGTGTTCTTCCTCTTTTATGACCACTTGGGGATGAGAATTGTGGAATAGAAAATATTTTATCTTCTGTTTTGTTTTGTTTTTAACAAAAACAAAACCCAAGGGAAAAATGTAAATATAAATGTTTTCAAACTATGAGAAGACATTTAAAGAGTGTTAAATTCTACTCACAGAGACTAATCTCATGTATAAATGCCCAAAGTTCTAGCTTTTGAATCTGTTTCAGTTCCATCTCTTATTGTGAAGTGAAGTTGGAGTAATTTAAATCTTTTTTTTTTTTTATAATGTCTGCCATGTGACATAACCAGTGTAAGCAAGTAAACTTGAACAGTTTACTGATTTATATATTAGCATAGATAAAATTCTTCCTTGTCTTTCCAGAATGTCAGTGTAGAGAGGGAAGCAAGAGAAACCATTCTGAATTTGTATTACTTTTATTTATTCTGTCATTTAAAGTAAAAAATATATAGCAATCTCCACAAGATGCTCACTTTTTATAAGTAAGGTAACCATAATCAAAGCTGTGATAGTATAAACTACTTGATTAATGTTTTATACACATATAATTGATTTTATATATACATCAAGAATAGATCTCTTTTAAAGTTGTCTGTTCATCATCTAAGCTCATAGAACATTATATAAAAATCAGAAAATGAATTTTTTGATGTCTAAGGAGAATATATCTGTAATGGGAACCAGAATGCTCAGGTGGGCCATCACTGTCTCCTCTCCATGAATATATGTTACAGGATAGGCCAAATTGTTATTAGGAGGTTGTTTGGAGGACTGGAATCAGAACATTTTAGATATTTCAAGACTGATCTTCTCTGGCCACAGGGATAAGAGTTCCCAAGTCTGGGAGGCAGGGTGTCTCTCCCTGAACAAATCTTGCGTGGCTTTTGATCAGTTGGTTTCTTTTAACTTCTGTTCCCCATTTTCTTCTATACTGGATATAATGTAGTAGATTAGGTTACTAGATATCTACTTAATAAATCACATTTTGCTCCTACTTTCTCTAAATTAGAGTTGTGTGTTTATCCAAATGATTTAGTCACAAATTATAGTCCCTAGAGATAGATAATAAAATATAATGTGCATAGATTGTATCTCTTCAGTTTTCTGAGAACAAATTTATTTTCAGTGCTGAAGAGTGGGGAGTAATACCCTTACCTCAGATATTGTCCCTAAACACAACTAAAACAGCTTGGTTGAAGTGTATACACATAAAAGATTCAAGGTTTTATAACTTGATATTCTGTCCTATAAATTTTAAAACCACTTGTTATGTAAATTTTAGATGGTAAGTGCTCCATAGAGCAAATTGTGTATCTAAGAATAAATATATAGGAGAGAAGTATTAATATCTCTTATAAAATCTGCTAAAAGATTTACTTTCCATTTATATGAGGCTGTTTTTGGAATTGGGTCTTCCAGGTTAAATTCTAAATACACAAATGCAGATTAATGCCCCTCAGTCTTTAAAATGCTCTACCACTTTGAGCACTTAATTAATTATGCAGATATTTTTGAGGGACAGCTATGCAAATCTCACTATTAGCTAGCCTTAAAAAATTAATTTCCGTCACTACCAAGCTTCTAATTTATCAACTCTAATTAAATCTTAGTTTCTCCTCACCTTGGTTGCTAAAATATAGAGCTCTAATCATTGAATCTTTACTTTTTCTGACTCTTTCTAGATTCTTTTGACCCCTAGTTTCTCTTTCCTCTTTACCTCTCTTCCCTTCCCTAATAAAATATTGGTTAAGATTAAGCAGCAGACTAAAGGAATGTAATGAATAACTTAAGTTCAGATACAAAGTTACAAATATGGATAATGGCAGAAAGAGATGAGTAGCCAACAGTATGAAGATATTGCTGCCATCACTGTAGCTTCTCTGCTGGGCACATCTGCACCCACCCTTTCTGCCTTGCTACCTGCTACTTTCCTCTCCTGCTCCTAAGGCTGATCTCTTCACTTTCTCAAGAGATCCCATCTTTTCTCCTAGTTTGTCCATTGTCCAAATTTCCAGTCTCTTTTCTTCACTATCCGTGTTCCCTTTATAGTGGGTTTATTCCATTTTTTTAAAATGGTCTCCTGTCCTTAAAGTTCCTCCAGCAATTGTTCCAGGATTTGTCATGAATCCTCTTTTCTCACACTGCATGCCGGAAATTGTTAGCTTTGTCCTAAAGATGTATACAAATCCCACTACTTATCACTTATTTCACCCCATCACCTTAAAAGCAGCTGTCCTATCAAGCAAAAATCAGAATTCATCTGGATTATTAGAATAGCCTCCCACCAAATTTCCTGCTTCCTTATGACCTATTACCAACAGAGTAACAAATATAGTCTTTTCAAAACTCAAGTCAAATCATAGTCATGTTCTGAAGAAAACCCTTCTATGCTTTCTACCACATGCCCAAATCATTACTGTGGCCAGTATGACTCTGCCTAATCCAATGCCTCTGGTACTCTCTCTCTGTTCTATTTCTATTTCTATTCCAGTTTGTTCCACCAACCTCATCTCACTCTTTCTGCTATTCTTTAAATATTTCACACACATTTCACTAGTGTGTTGGTACTTGTTTTCCCTCATATGTTTCCTGGCTCCCTCCCTCACTTCAATAAGGCCTTCGTGCCAAGAACACCTTTTCAGTGTGATCTGTTGCAAAACACCCCAACTAAAATTGCAAACTCTCAGACAAACTTGTCATCTGCACTTCTTGGTTTTTCTCAGTTGCACCTGTTATTATCTGCATAACCATTTGACATGCTATAAATATACATATGAAACCTAAATTTTTCCTTTCTTTCCTCCTGCTAGGGTTTAAAATCTATGAAAATGAGTGCTTTCATTTGTTGACATTTTTTGTCTTGTTTTGTTTCATAGTTGTGTTTACTTCTGTAACCATTGTCCTTAAGAGAGTTCCTAGTACTTAGTAGGTGCTAATTATTTGTTGGATAAAACAATGAAATGTTCAAAAATTATTTAGAAAGGAGAGATCCTCAAAAGAAAGACTCATAATGGTTATATATTTTTTTAAAAAGCTGATATTGTTTAAACTGAGCTGATAAAGTTTAATACATCAAGCCAGGTAACTGAGAGATATGCATCATCTACTCTCTTTAGTCAGAAACAACTTCTACTTATATTGTTCATGTTAAGTCATTTTTATACAGGTTAATTTTATCTCAAGGTTTACCTTGTCAGCCTGTGGGACCATTTGTAGAAGGAACTCTTCTCTTTTCTTAGTGCTAATAGAATGCTGTAGGCATGGTAGATTCTCATTATGTGGTGATTAATAGAGAATTTGGTTAATATTAAAATGCATAATATTTTTCCCCATCCTTGACAAACCATATCACCTGACTGCCTTAACAGTATATGCTTTGTGAAATCTTTGGTAATTTGAGGGAATAACATTCATTGAAAGAGACACACCTGCGGCACCTGGGTGGTTCAGTCAGTTAAACCTCTGCCTTTGGCTCAGGTCATGATCCTAGTCCTGGGATGGAGCTGGGTGCATCAGGTTCCCTGCTTGGTGGGGAGCCTGCATCTCCCTCTCCTTTTGCCCCTCCCCCACTCATGCTCTCTCTCAAATAAATAAATAAAATTTTTAAAAAAAGAGACTCACACTTTATGGCAAATAGGAGTTAGTAACTACAAGAATGACAGACATGATGATTTGAAATACAGTCTGGCTTTATCACTGCTTATCTCTGTACTCCATTAAGGTTTAAGTTTGGCTGAAATTCTGGTGTGGTATTTGTTAAGTGTGTCCAGTTTTCATTATCCTTAATTCTTTTTGGTAGTTTCTCCTTTGCCTGCAGAACCTTCCCCTGCATGTAAAAAAGAAACTGGTACCCTAAGGATCATGTGAAGTACATCAATTTGTAGCGAAAACTAAAAGGGGGGAAAAATCTAATTTCAAAGGTAAGCTTGTGCCAAACACAAATGGACAAATGGAAGCTTGCAACTAAATAACAGAATGTAGAGGAGAATGATTTATTTCCAATTCTGAGAAAAATACACAAAGGAAATTGTTTATCTTTGTGGAATGTAATTCACAGGGTCACATTAATTTTCCAATACTTGCCAGTCCCATCACTGAATCTTCATTTGCCATAAAGTGTATGAAAATAGCATAATCTGATTGTTTTTTGTGTTTAGTCTTATGAATAGAAACTGTGCATTTACATATAATAAAAGGTTGATACAACTAATTTGTCAACGAAAAAAACAAAAATCTTTATGTTAGGTTTTTATGTTTTTGCCTGCTTCTTAAAGATTATTAAAATAATGACTAAGAGTCTAAAGCAAAATTATTGTTTGGAAATAAAATAAAATTGTCTCATAAATGTTATATAATATTAAGCAGATGATTGTTGCTGTTTTGTTTTACTGGGTGTATGCTTGCATTTAATATCTTGCTACAGATAAAGAATTCACAAGAAAAGGATCTAAAGGTAAATGATCTAATTGTGAAAGCAGAGTTAATTTTACAATACGGCTAAAACAAAATTTGATGGTGATCAAAAATATGAAAATGGAAACATGGTGAAGCTAATAAAAGGTAGCATGCATAGTTGTGTAGGTAATTTTCTTGGGTGGCATTAAAATGAAATGCAAAGCAAATGAAATAAAAAATCTATTCATGTGCCTTATGGAATCATAAATTGCAATGACATTACAATGAAAACAACATGATTTGCCCAGTCAAAGTCAATTATGTTAAGAGAAAGAGAGCGAGAGAGAAAACTATGGACATCATAAACACTGTCAGTCCAAATCTTCATCTCTTTGGCATTTAAGCCAAGTTAATCTACTGCTTTACATAATTCTTCATAAATGTTCTGGGCTCAGGACATAAGACTGTGAGTTCAAAACTATAAAAATATTTGTGCTCAGAGACCCTTTTAAGGGTTATCTGTGTGGGGTTTTTATTTTTTTTAATATTTTTATCTGTCGGTTAGTTTTTATTACCATGCACAGCTTTAATATAGACACACTATTGTATCTGACAATTATTAAGTTATTTTCTCCCATTTGGTCTCAAACATCCTGCTAGTAAATATGATTTATTCCTCCCCCTAAATTTATTACCTAATAAATGTGCTAAAACTCACACCAAGTAGAAATAATAATCATGATGTCAAATGCATTGAGCTAGAAATTATGAGACATGTGTTCCAGCTATAGTTTGACAATGATGAGCTGTGTGACCTTGTTCAAGTAACTTCAATTTTCTCAACTGGTACATGAATTATTTGAACCAGATAATCCTCAGTGACCAGTTGCAGCGTCCCATTATTCTATATTTGAATAATGTTTACAGTTGTTAAAGATGTTTCATTTCCATGATGTAATTTGATCCTCAAAACAACTTTTTACTAGACAGAAAGGATATTAAATGACTTTTTTTTTAAGGTAGAAGGCTCATGATTAATAGGGTTGGTTACAAAGGAGATGACACATATTAGCAAAATACATATTGAATGTCTGCTGTCCTTGCCAATGGGCATAGGCAAAGAACAAAAGAGGCATGGTATTTCCATCACAGAGCTTCCAATTTTGTGTCAAGGATGATCTTTGTTCTAGATCCACCCTTTCCAGACTGCAGAAGGCTAAGGGGTACTTACCAACCCTCCATTAAACACAATCTCAATAAGCTAAATTAATATAAAAAAGCTAAAATAGTTACATTAGGATGAAAAAGCCTCTTAAATATTCTGCAAAAAAAGAAACCCATTTAATTTTATTTAGTACAGGGTTCCACAAGCATATTTAAGTGTAAACAACTCAGCCACTCCCCACTCCATTCCCACCTAGTAACTGCTAATACCTGGTGAAGGTTTCCCATAGCAGTTTAGGAAACACTGGTTTGAACTAAGGCCCTCATTAGCGGAGGATGGTTGACAAAAGGAACATTACAAGAAGATATTAGACTGGTTTGGAGCACTGCTGTGCCAAACCTGATGGCCTATTTAATGCATATGCTGTTCTTTGAAAAAAAAAATCATAAAGAATTGTTTTGAAATTCCTTTAAAACCGTGCTTCTCTCTCTTCTTCTCCCCTACTCACCATACTATTCAAAGAGGAAAATAAGCTTGACAGACTATTTCTGCCCAGGGAGTAAAATGCATTGTTTATTTTTCTGCAGAGTTCTCAGTCTTTGACAGAGAAACAGTAGATCTAATTAGACACATCTTCTGTCCATGTGCTATTCTTAAACCAGATACCCCTTTCTCCCTTAATTTTCCTTTCTTTTTAAAAGAGAAAACATGGTATTTTAGAAACAAATCCCTTGTGTCTTTGACACCACCACCATTGTTTTAAATGGAAACATTTTCCTCTCCAGAAGAGAAACATTATACATAAACAGTTACAAGAAAAACAAACAGCCAGAGGTTGCAAATATGGTAACCCTGTGCACATAGGTATCACAATAAAACAAAACAAAAGAAAACAGAAAACTTCCCTTCATACATAAATGGCTACTGTTTACAATGGTTGTAGCAATTAAGTAACTAGAAAAAACAAAATTAACAACATGTGGCCTTCCCTGTTTGTTTAGTAGCTTCTCACTTTATTATTGGTGAAAATAAAAATAATAAGGAAATATGATGAAATAAAATATTTTGGCCATGCTCCATTGTCTTCATATTACTTCTTTTTTTATGAACTATGCATGTGTTGTGTGTGTGTGTATGTGTATATTTATTAATGTGGGTAAGACAGGTGGATATATACAGATACTCAAATACAAAAACAGAATTGTAGGGAGAGAAAAGTCAGATATATAAGCTGAAATTTTAAGATATACTACTAATTATGTATTAGAGAAGAGGAAAGAACTAGACTTTAGTCTGTGATTTGCTAGTAGTCAAGTAATCAAATTGGACAACTATTTTAGCGTTCAGAATCACAGTGCATCACTTACACAATGGAATTAGTACCACTAAAGTGTAATTTTTCAAAAAGTTAAAAACATGGCTAATGAAAATATAATATCAGCTTCTAATAATTTTATTTAGTTCAATAATTTAATGAGGAACTCAGTACATGTTAAAGGTGAATTTGAAGATATATATATATATATATATTCCATAATGATGAACAGAACTTGCTAATAGAAGTGGACTAATTAATATCCCACAGGGCAATAAAATGTAATGTTTGGAATTATCTTTTCTTTAGGATAAAAAGCAATTTTATCTCTACTGAACAAAATTAATTTACATTATTGAGGACAAGAATTGTCTATCAATTATCTATGGTTTTATTTCTATCCCTACAGAGTTAACTCCATTTAATTCTTTCAACTTTTTAAAAAATTACTATTAGCTCTAAAATTGGAAAATTGTAACCCATGATTACTAAGCTTTTTTGGAACTGTAATGTGCTATATGATCTTTGAAAAGGATGAGATAAAGAACATGGATGGCATGATGGAAGTTTAGAGCTGAAAGTGTAAAATATTAAAATATGCCAGAAATCTTAAATATAAAATATTAAAGGCACTTGCAATAAAACCATAAATAACCTATGAACACAATAAAATATGACTTAGATGTTATTAAAAAATGGTAAAAGTAGGCTACATGTCAGTTCGTTTATACCTGAAATTAGTGAAGAGAGGGTAAGAATCAATCTATAGGAGAGCACTGGGATATGACGTCCATACATGAAGATAACATAGGGATGTAGAGAAAAAACAACATACATTTTGAATGTGCCTTTATGAAAACCATCAAGTGAAACCATAAGAGTGAAGCAAAATAAGCTATGCCCATAAGGAAATATTTATTGAGTTAAGGAATAAGGATGTATATATTATAAAACATTTAAGAAATGAAGGCCAGGTTCATATGAATACATCTCTGGAGTACTTGGTTCAAGAAGGCAAAACTACCTGGGTTCCATTTCATCACACCTTGGTTGATGCTAAATATTTTGTGTCAGATCTGAAGTTCTAGAAAGACCTCAGATATCCAACAGAAGAGAATTCTTCCCAACCATTTTACAGAACGTATACTACAGTGACTAAATACTTAGACTCTTTCACTGTTTTAGTCTTTACCTCATGTGTAAATCCATGCAAAAATAGGATTTTTTCTTTGGCCAACTTTTAAGGATTTTGTCATTGTCACTCAGTCTCTGATTTTAGAAAATGCATACAAATCTACGTGGCATTTTAAATTCATTCCTTGGGCAAAGGACTTGTTGATATGTGCTGAGTATGGAAATTTATCACTTAGGGATGTTTTTGGTTGAAATAACAGAAAATATGACTAATCAACAAAAGGGGTTTATTTGTCTCACACAAGAGGTTAATGTGTAGATTATTCATCACGTGCATCTCAATGATGCCACAAGGGATTCCGTCTTTTTCTATCATTCTGCTTTATCATATGTCATGCTTAGACTGTAACGATGTTCCTTAACCTCATGGTTATCATTGTTATATTTGATACACATGGTTAACAAAACACCACATTTCTACTCTCAAGAGAAGGGAAAAAGGGGTGAAAGAGAAAAGTTGCCTGAATCGAGAAAGGAAAAACTTATAAAGAGAAGTCCCCAGCCCAATTTCATTTTCATTGTTATAATCATTACTCCATCATTTAGTCATTCATTGCTGCAAAGAAATGTGTGCTCCTTTGAAGGGCCTCATTTCCTGCCCAAACAAATCAGTTAAAAACAAAAACAAAAATAAAATGTAAAAAAATGGAATATAAACATGCTGTAATTTACTGGGTACAGTGTTAGGCTCTTCAGCCATGTAAACCAAAATTAAGATGAAAGAGCACTATCTTTAAATACAAAAGATAATAATCTGAATAAATTTCTGGGAAAGAGTTAGAGATTGTCATTCATTGATCAAAAATTTGATAGATTGTGGCTGTCTCCCCCCCCCCCTTTAACAAGTGATTTGTTTATTTACTTATGTTTGTTGTCAAATTTAAGTGATGGGAGTACTAGAAGAAAGGATGAGTATAAGAAATATTTATTATATCTCAGGAATTCTATAGCACTATAAATACTGTATTGCATCTTTTTAAACAAACTTATGAGATAAAGAGGGTACAACATGGCACTCAGAAGATAATATTATTCAGTCTGTTTGTTTGACTTCATGACTTATGATCTTCACATCATCCTCACATGTCAAATATGGTGTTCATTGAGCTCAAAAAAAAAAAGAGAGAGAGAGAAAACATCAGCTGATTTATTTATGTTCAAGACTAACAGTTGATTGCTCTTTGCTTTGTTAGAATCTTCAGTGAGGACAGTTTTACCAAAGGTGGAGAATAGAAATGTTAAGTTAGGCATAATTAGCTAAAGTACTTATCAGTGACGCTTAATGGACTTCAGCTGTCCATATAACCTTAACTTTCTCAATAATTCAAAACTTTGGAATGTATGATGGTTCTACCATAAGTACTCAGAGAAACAATAGTAATTAGAACGGTGTTGTCACTGATTTGTCTTTAAGCAAGTACATTCATATATTGAACCAATATTTCTAATAGTTTGTGTCTGCCTATATCTTTGTTCTGTAATGAATGGAAAATAGATCCTGTTCAGCATTTTCTTATCTCATCACTCTTGGAAACCATAGACCTGTTATGTAGAAATACAATCCAGAGAAACTGCCAAGAAATCTCAGTGCATGTGTTTGTGTGTGTGGGCATGTGAATGATTCGGCATTGTGTATATAGTCTGCATATGCCTGTGTAGCTGTGATGTTTGTGTAGCATACCACTTGGCATGTGGAATGTGTACAGAAGAGGTTGAGTACCTTTCTTTAGAATACTAATTATTGATAAAACATGAGTACCATTTTCTGGAAGCCATATTGAAGTTTCTAGTGCCAGATTTAAAACAACAACAAAAAGCAAACAAGCAAGCAAAAAGATATCTATTTCTTCTCACTACATGATTTTCAACAAGACCTTAAAATTCCAGGAAAAGGTTGCAGGACAATTTAAGTGCAATGCTGTGAAAATGCTAACAGCATTCATGGGGTTATTAAGAGAATCAAATTAGTTAATACTTGCAAAGAAATTAGCACATAATATTTGATAAAAAATGGAGTAAAACCATTCATATTTACTATATTTCACTATAGCATTAAAAAATATTTCTTTGAAACTCTCAGATCTTCCTTTATATTAGGCTATAGGCTTGGGCTAGTACACTTGGAAGATAATTTTTACATTCAGAAGCATTAGACCTTATGATCATAATAAACCATCTGTTCCTTTTGGTAATGCTGATCATAGAATTATTTCTTTTTCTGAGACCTCTTTCCTAGACCAATAGAACTTGGTATTATAAAGAACTCTGAAAAGTCTCAGATTTTACCTAGCTTGAAAGCCAGCGAGTTAGTCTGCTACAATGTCTATCATGGGTGTTTATAGAAACATAAGACATTTGGGCCAGAAATGAAGGTAAATTTATTTATTACTCATGGCAATAATTGAGTCAAAATAACTGCATTATGGAGTTAATTTGCCAAGACCTGATTCTCACAGATTGACACAAAGGAGGCCAGATGATACCTACATACACAGTGGATTGTGTTACAAAAGTCACTGAGTTTAAGGAACCATATTCTCTTATAATGGGTGGTATGACTGCCCTGTATTCCAGAAGGAAACATTGTTATAAAAACTCTCAGCAAGCTAGGAATAAAAAGGAACTTCTTTACTTGATGTATAAAAACTTATATCCAATGTAAAAAAAAAAAAAAAAAACTTATATCCAATGTGATTTTTAATAGTTAAAAACCAAATGCCTTTCCCCTAAAATTCAGGATTCTGAAAGATGTACTAGACGTTCTAGATAGGCAATAAATCAAAATAAGGAAATAAAAGCCATCCTGATTGTAAAGGAAAAAGTAAAACTGTCTTTATTGGCATAAGACTTGATTGCCTATATGGAGAAGCTGATGAAACCTGTAAGAAAGATACTGGAAATAATGTGTTTTTAGAAAGATTTTAGGATAGCAAATAGATAAAAAAAAGTTGTAATACTATATACTAGCAACAAACATTTACAAATTGAAATTTTGAAAAAAATTATTCTGTACAATAGCAAAACATAAAAGAACTATAAAATATTTAAAAAAGATGCACAAGACCTATAAAATACATTGCTGAGAGAAATTAAAGATTTAAATAGGTAACAAGATGGTAGAAAAGGAGATCCACTGTTTATATCCCTCCTTCAGCAACAATCATTTGGTAGTCATCCATGAAAGAATGTGTGTTTGTGGGAAGTCTGGGATCCAGGCAGGAGACTGTGAAAACTTGGAGAAGCCTAAGACCAAGAAGGGCCATTTTGAGAAGGCAGGCCCATGCCTAGGTGGCAAAATTCTAACCCTGGCCCTAGCTACAGACTTGAAAACAGCCCAGTTTCTGTATAGAGTCAGCTACAGCCCCATGTGTCCTTGGTCTTGCTGCCAGCACCATTCTTCAAGGGACCAGGCAGAAGTTATACCCAGAAGTTATGCCTCCGGTGACAGACCTGCTGACCTTGGACCTTCTGGACCTAGTTGAAGGTCCTGATGTGATTCCAGCCCCTCCTAACAATCCATTTCATCCATTTGGCAACTTGTCAAGAGACATGCCCAGCTGTCCCTCACACAGTCCCTATCACCTTAGTCTTACTGCAGATCCTGAAACGTTCTGTAACTCAGCCCCAAGGCCTTCCCTGCCAGGGGCCAGGACACTCCTGCCCACCCAGAGACTCACTGGGAGACACACTTGTCCATATCCTGAGACAGGCCCTCTGACCCAGATCTGAATCCTGATCCTGAAATAATCCTATAGTTCAACCCCAATCCCTTTCTGCCACAGGCTGGGAATAGTCCTGTTCACACAGGGAAATGAAGGGAGACATGTCAGTCCAGCTGTGCGACCAGAGTCAGGTCTACTGCTACTGATCCGATTGCCAATCCTGAAGGAGGCCTGTGACCTTTCTAGCAGGAAGGCAAATCCTTCCTGCTAGGGACAAGAGGAAGCCACACCCAACTGCACACCTAGTAACAGGTTGTTTTCTACAGACCTCACAGGGGGCTCTTGAACTACTGCTGGTCCTACTAACCAAGGTCCTGGAGGCAGTCCCAATCACTTAGAGAAGCAGACAGAATTCATGCCTGCCCTCGACCCTGGCAAAAAGTTTGTTGACTGCAGACCTAGAACCTTCCAGAACCTGTGGTTCTTGATCCAATGTTTTCCCGATAGCACACACACACACACACACACACACAAATCTTAATATATCTTTACCTCTGTCTCTTCTTTTTTTCTCTCTGTCTTTCCCTTCCTTCCCCCTCTCACCCTCCCTTCCTCCTTTTAGTGCACTTTTCACAAGGATTAGAATGGTGAGGATGATAATCAACCAGAGAGACAAAATCAGGATATCCACTCAATAAATATTGAGTGATTATTAGGCCTTAAGCACTGTACTAGGTACTAGTGAAACAAAGCAAAAGAAGACAGATACATTCCCTACTGTTAAAAACATACAGTCTGATGGATTAAAATTTTAAATGATACAAGTATTGTTATATTGATAATTACTGTAAGAGTCAAGAGGATAATGTGTAAGTGCTATACATGTCCATCTAATAGAAGGGTCTAACTACAGTGGAGTGTTAGCAGAGGTCTCTCTGAGGAACAAATGCTTCAGTTGCATCTTAAAGAATGGTATGAGTTATCCAGGTGAAGCAGAAAGAAAGAAATCATTTCAAAATTAAGGAGAAACATAGGAGTTGAGAAAGTTAAAGAAACAGGAAGGTGGGCATATGACTAATGAGAGGGGAAACGTTGTGAGCTGTAGAATCTACAACACATAAAAAGAATGATCACAATAATGATAGCTTACGAGTAGCTAGGAAAGGATCCATTGAAACATCTGTAAGTCTAACAAAACATTATTAAAGATTGCTAAAAACAATCTTAATAAATGGGAACACAGTGAGTGTTGATGAGAAGGTTCGATATAGTAATGATATTAGAATTCAATGTGATTCTAATATAAATTCACTCTTCCTTGAAAATCAGACAGGTGATACTAAAACTGATGTGGAAAAATAAAATTGTAATTAATATTCATTAAAAATAAGTTGTCTAATATGCTTTCATATATAAAAAGAAGATAAAACTAGAATAATTAAGACTGTGTTGTCCCTTAGGAACAACAAGTAAATGTAGCAATGGAAGAGAATAGAGGTTCCAGGGAGAAGCATCCAAATATAAAAACTTGATATATGACAAAGGTGACTTTAAAAATTATTGAAAATAGAATGGACTAGTCAATAAGCAATGTTGGAGCTAATGGTTGCACATATAAAAAATAATAAAATTGGTTCTCTAAAATCATGAATTCTTGGATATATATTATATCCAAAAATTATGAAGGTAAAAGTCAACAATTTTTTTTAAGAGAACAGAGAGAGAGCAGGGGGAGGGACAGAGGGAGAGGAAGAGAGAATCTCAAGCAGACTCCTCGCTGAGTGCAGAGCCTGATGCAGAGCTCAGTCTTACAACTTTGAGGTCATGACCTAAGCTGAAACCAACAGACACTTAACCCACTGAGCCACACAGGCACCCCTAAAACTCAAAATTTTAAGAGAAAATATAGAATAATATAATGTAAAATAACAGTTTTAATTACAGTGAGAAATGATGGAGGTTCTTAATTTTTTAAAGATTATCACAAAATAGTTTTTAAAAAGTTTAAATGAGTAAGAAAATAAATGATTAAGAAAATAAACATGTACGTACTTATCAATAAAACACTCATGCACTTCTCTCTTTCCACCAGAGCCTCCATATAATATGGTATTTATTATTATCACGCATTTACTTTCATTCATCACATATACTTTTAGTCCTACACAAAATATTCTCTTATTTTCTATAATTTTAAACTATATGTAAGTTATTTCAAACTACAAGTTTTTCTAAAACTTGTTTTCTTTTTCTATTTAAAAATGTAATACCTTAAAAGTACTATATGAAGACATCTAATACCAGCATATAAAATATGGATATTTCATGCTCTGTAATAAATTACAATTTATCCTGTAGATTGTAGGAGCAAAAATTAAACAAAATTGTTAATTCAAACTGGTTCTATAGCATTATAAAGACAAGAAACTAATCTAAATTTTGTACTAAATTTTAAAAATTTCAGAAATATCTTAATTTCATATTAACACACATTTGTAAAGAAAATAATAAGGTAATGTAATTTGGAAAAAAAGAATATTTAAATATATATCAATATTTTTGTTTATCTCTCTTTTAAATGACATGTTTAACCCTTTGTGTAGAAATGTACTTGTCAAATATGATAAATATTGGAAACTTCATTTCGTTGCTCAGTGCCTTCTTTCATACAAGCCATCTGATAAAATATATGACCTAGTTCTCACAGTCTGGGCTACTCATAGTTGTGTAGGGTCGTCAGCAAATATTTTTTGTGTGAGTCTCTTGTGTATATAAATATTTTAATTTAAAAGGAATTATAAAATGCATGGACCCATGAAAGGTATAGTGATTTATTGATGAAGATTTAGAAAAATGAAAAAAATAAAGACACGTTTTTGTTTATTGTTCAGTCAGTGAAGATTCTTCATCGTGTCCAGAAACCATCTTTTTCTATTCAGATTTAAGAACTATCTTTTTGAGTTACTAATTGTCAAATGAACTGATAATAGCTAATTTTATATCCTTCACTGCAATGAAGACTTAGCAACACTGTTTCTACTCAAAATGACATATCTTTCTGATTACTTTTGCCTCTGGATTTCACTTTTATCAGTTATTTAATGCTGGCTACCCCATTGGTCATTATGCTGTATCATTTATTGAGCCACCATGAACACTGACTTCTAATGACTCTTGCAAAGGTTGTTACTTTGTTGATGACACTCTCAAATGCAAGTCTTACCAAGAACATGCTGGAATTGTAAACTATGTACCCCTGATATCCACACATTGCCACCAGTGGAGAGCAGAAATGAAAAACCTATGGTCAGAATGAAAGCAGTCTCAAGGAAAGTCTATTCCGCTATGATACCTGGGAGAGTACATCAACACAGCATCCATTAGAAGCAAGAAAGGACAAGAATAAAAAAAAACAAACAAAAAACCTGTTCTGATTAGAATAAATATCTCAAAAACTCTTGGAGAGACATGGCCCTCTTAAATGAATCTCTTAAACTGAAGAGACATTAACTAAAGGACAACTAAAGAAAATCTGAAAGAATAATTTATGTTCACACATACTAAAAATATAATAATATAATATATAATAATATATATAATATAATAATAATATAATAATAAGTAATAATACTTAAACATCAATAATAATACTAGGTATAGGTCAACAAGCATATTCATTATTCCAGTTTAAACATTTCTAAAGTATTATAGGATTTTAGAGCTGGTGAGGAATTAAGTATCATTAGTGTAATCCTCTCTAGCATAGCAAAAGCCACTGAAGTCTGTGTGGTAATGCTAAGATTATGTTTTTAAGCCTGTTTCTCAGTCTGGCTTACACTGTGTTTTATATAACCTTATCAGAAGTGAGTTGATTTTAATACCTCAACATCTTGTATTATGTATTTTATGTCTATTTTGGTTTTCAAATAGGAATTTGGCGTAGGACTCAGGTCTAGAGTCCTGATACTATGTTTTACTTTCCCTATTTAAAATTTACTCTCAGTAAGATTTGAAAGCTGTATTTCATATATAAGTTTGAATTATACCAACATTTTATAGACATCAAAATATCTTTTTTTAATATTGTCTGTATTTGTGGAATTAAAGTCCTTGTTTAAGGAACAAGGATTTCATGTGTGAATAAGCAGGTAAACAGGACATTGGGGGAGAAGAAACAATCTTGTCATGACTGCGGAGATCACACCATGTGTGCAACCTAGGAGTCTGCTCAGGGATTATTTCTACAGAACATTTTATAAACTAATTAATGTTTGTCACTGGGCTTTACATGGGTTTCTATCTTCTCTTCATCCCAAGATCCTATTAAAATGATAATAAAATATTAAAAATATATAAATCCACAAAAATAAAACAGAGGAGGGGTCAAGCTGACAAAACATGTCAACAGTATTTTGGAAAAGCAGAAGGAGGGTGATAGTGATGGAATGGGGCTGAGGGACCCAAAGGCCTTGTGTTTAGGCAGAGCAGGGTATACCACTAGAGGAGGCTTCGATCCTAAGGCTGATGTAGAGGTCTGGAGTAAAACAGAGAGGTGAAAAATGGGGGTGGATGGTTGTATAGATAAACTATGCCATCATTACTATCACCACTACAAACATGGAAAACAACAATAGGAAAACGTCTATGTTCTGGGAAAGATACCTGAGAATTTTTCTCAGTGGAAATGGAGCACTGCTAGAAAAACGTTTTCTGAATTTTGATATTCATATATCTTCATAATTGTCAGTTCATCTGTTGATAAGTTTTTTTCTGCTGATTTTTTTTTTTTTTTTAAAGAGAGAGAGAGAGAACAAGTA
This sequence comes from Mustela lutreola, assembly GCF_030435805.1. Classification (NCBI taxonomy): domain Eukaryota; kingdom Metazoa; phylum Chordata; class Mammalia; order Carnivora; family Mustelidae; genus Mustela; species Mustela lutreola. The sequence continues at coordinate 29,216,847 of NC_081300.1, read as the reverse complement.
CATGAGTAGGGTAAGAGAGAGAGAGAGAGAGAGAGAAGTAGATTCCCTGCTGAGTCCGGAGCCCTACACAGGTCTTGATCCCCACAGCCCTGAGATGATGACCTGAGCCCAAATCAAGAATTGGTCACCCATTGGGGCACCTGGGTGGCTCAGTGGGTTAAAGCCTCTGCCTTCGGCACAGGTCATGATCCCAGGGTCCTGGGATCGAGCCCTGCATTGAGCTCTCTGCTCAGCGGAGAGCCTGCTTCCTCCTCTCTCTTTCTCTCTCTCTCTTTCTCTCTCTCTTTGTCTGCCTGTCTGCCTACTTGTGATCTCTGTCAAATAAATAAATAAAATCTTTTTTAAAAAAAGGTTCCAAATTAAAAAAAAAAAAAAAGAATTGGTCACCCAACTGACTGAGACACCCAGGCACCCCTCTGCTGATAATTCTTAAGCAACAACTCCTATCGGTATATACAGAACTGCCAATTTATATGCATCACCTTTAATATTGATAGGTAACCAACTATCTCTGGCTACTTGAGGAAAATTTCCCATATAAATAATAGAGGGTACAATAAACAGAAAACATGAAGATAATGCAAGAAGGCCAAAATTGAATATATATATGTGTGTATTTATTCACATATGTATGTATATGAGTGTGTATACAAGCATGTGTTTTACAGTTCCCCAAGACCACTTCCAGTTTCATTGATTCACTAGGATAATTCACAGAACTCAACATATAGTTGTATTTGTGGCTATAAATTATTACAGCTAAAGGATACAACACAAAATCAGCAAAGGGGCGAAGTTGATGGGTTGAAGACCAGAGGAAGGAGGTGCAAATTTCAGAGAGTATTTTCCCAGTGGGATAATACAGGATGTACTTCTTCCACCAATGTGTTGTAACATCATGTGGGAAATGCCACCCATGTCAGTTCTGCAAATAGTGGGAGTCCTCCTAAAATCCAAGTTCCCAGATGCCAGCCAACAGATTATCTTGTAAAAAGGACTTTCTAAGGATAGCAAATCTACAATATTAACTCTTTTCTAAGAAACATATATAAAAAAGAGAGAAGAAATTTTCAAATAAATATTTGAGAGAAGTTTCCTACAACTCATTAATTTATTCAGCAAATTGGGTTTTTATAAGTTCAACACTCTTTTAGGCACTTGGAATACAAAAGTGAATAAAATAAATATCTCTGACTTTGTGTGTATTCTAGAGTGATGAAGGAAAAAATGAATAAAATAACTTACTAAGTTGTCTGAAATTGAAAAGGGAATAGAACTGTAAAAAATGTAGAGAGGAACAAAGAAAAGTTGAGTTCTGTGGGGGAAGTTTGTGGCTTTAAATTGTTAGAATTGACCTCATTGAGAAGGCAAACTTTGATCAAAGGCTTAAATGTCATCACCAATGAAGACAGAGATTAAACAGTGGATTTAGCACCATGGTGAATACTGATGACTTCAACAGGAGCAGTTTCAATTGAGTGTGGGAAACAAAACCTTTATTGAATTGAAAAGAGAATATGTTTACAGTTTTAGTTAAGATGAAGTAATCATAGTCTACCCCATTTATCCCACTGAATGTAGCTATAAAACCTGGAAACCATGCATGGTCATTCTCCCTTCTCCCTCCACCCACAGATCTTGTCAACCACCATTTTCTACCTTCCATCTTGATGACTTTCCCTACTCTGGACATTTCATGTAAACAGAATCATAAAATAAGTGGCCTTTGGTGTCTGGTTTCTCACTTAACAAAATGTTTTTAAGGTTCAATGACTCGTATCCTGAATTCATTCATACTCTATTCTTTCATATGGCTGAATAATATTCCAGCATATGGAAGTACCACTTTTGACCATCTGTTCATCACTCAGTGACCATTTGGGTCGTTTCCAGTTTGAGGCTATTGTGAATAATGTTGCTGTGAACATTTATGTATACATTGTTGCATGGGCATTTGTTTTCAGTTTTCCTGTATTTATACTCAGGAGTGGAATTGCTGGTTTACTTGATAACTCTCTTTAACTTTTGAGGAACTAACAAACTGTTTTCCAAAATGATTACATCATTTTGCATCCCTATCAGCAATGAATGAGGGTTCCAATTTCTATATTTGCCAACACTTATTATTGTTCATCTTTTTTATTTCAGCCATCCTAGTAGGTATGCTTCACTTATTTTTGTATGTACTTTATGCTCACCTGAAGATCACTTGGCATGGAATACATAACAAATATATTTTGACTGAGTGAGTGGGTGAATGATGGAAATAAATACTATTCATGTCTATATAGCCCATTTTTAATTAAGATTTTTATTTGAATTCTCTCATCAAAAGATAGTTTTTTTAATTATTCTATTTCACTATTTTTGGCACTGAAATCAATCAGTCTATATTGGAAATACTTTTCTCATGAATACCAGAATGAAGCTTAGAATATTCACATTCATTCTTACAAGCATTTCCCATCATAAATCATGGGTGCCACAAAAATTCCTAGCCACTCAATGTGATATTTTTAATAAGAATTATTTTAATCTCCTCTGATTTCATCAGCTTATTTTCCCCTTTTTTCATTCTGTCTCTGATTTCAGCCATCATTTTCTGTTTTCTCTCAAATCACAGGCTTTTTAACAGGACATAAAAGAAAAGCAAAAGCAGACAAAAAGTCATTTTGAAAGATAGAGCAATTTGTTCTCACCTCCATTCCTTGGGTCCCTGTAAAGCATTAACTGTGAAGATCCTTTCAAAGTTAAAGAGGAACTTGCTCCTTCTCCCCTATTGGAACAATCACAACACTGGAATGCCCCACAGAGAGATATAAAGATAGATTCTCCATTTTGTGTAGTACCTACTAAATGGAATGTATTTTGTATTCCAGTTTATTGCTAAGGAAACTTAGCTTATGAAAGTTAGCAAGAGCACCTTTATTTATGTCACAGTATTCTTAGTCAAGACCAAATCTGGGCTAACACATACAGGAGAAAGAAATAATGCATAGACTCCTCTGTTTGCTTTTTGTTTATGGTTCAACTCCAGGGCTAAAGGGTTCTTTATAGATTACAGAAACAATGAGCTTTCAATAATAACTTGAAAATAAGATGTCACTGATGACTTTCCTAATTGGTCTTCCCTGTTGATATATTAACTGATGATTTAGCAATCTACTTATTGTTTTTAATCAGTTGCCTGTATTTGATTGATGCACTTGGCTATTTGATCATACCAGATATTTTCAGCTTTTACATAGTTCTGCCACATCTATCGAAACTTGATTACTGATCTATTTGTAATATAGGTTAAAAGACTTGTAAAAACTTCATAGTTTACATAGGCCAGCGAATTTTTGCATTTGTTATGCAAAAACTATCAAATAATTGCATCATTTCTAGTATATCCCAATTCAAACCATACCGAAAACCCTTAACATATGCCTGTTTTCACAGGGCAAGGTTTTTACTTAGTTTTTTCCCCTCTTTTTAAACATCTGTGTTTGTTTATTGGCAGTATAAATATTTAAAGAGAGGGGAAGAAACCTCAAACTATAAGTGAAATCAGCTTTCTCAGACTCCTGTTGCTTGAAATAAACTTCATGGAACTTTTCAGTGTGAACATGTAAGAACACTGGGCTGAAGTTAACAAAAGAATGAATAATCTTTTGAATGTGTTGTTTATTTCAATAGTAAATGAAGAAGTGCTTCTCTTCAGAAAGAAATTATATTAAGGTTTTATTGGGTGACTAATGTTCTATAGTCCAGGCTGTTAGCTTTAAGCTCTGCCCCAGTGCTGTTAACCAGAGCCTCCAGAAACAAGCTTAATACATGTTAAAAACAAAACAAACAGACAAATAAAAAACCTAAACACAAAAAACAAACAAACAAGCAAAAACACAAAAAACTATCACAAACGTTTCTGAAAGAAGGTTTTGGTTATTTTTTTATAAATACTGATTTGTACAAAATTGTTTGGTACCAAATCATTGCTAATATTTTTTTCTTCAAATTGGTATTATTCTTCTATTCTAATGATTATTATTTAACCATAATAATTGTTAATTATTAAATAATAGTTAACTTATTAACTATTATTAATAAATTATTAAATTGTTAATTTAAGTGTTAATTTAATTGTTAATTAAATTGTTAATTGTTAAATCATAGAATCGTAGAAAAATGTGGAAAGGGATTTCACTAAGTCTTGCTTTGTAGATACCCCTGTTAATCTTTTGTGACTTTGTTTTAGCAGGTAATTCTGTTCTAACTAGATGGAAGGTAAAGCTGTTAAAACTGGTGGTTCCTCTGTGAGTTACATGTATTTGTGTAGTCACACAGGTCAGCCAGAAGGTCCGAATGTGGGTCTCAGGTTTTTTGATATATGTCATATTTATCTTGCTTAGTTCAATTTAAAAAAAAAAAACAAACTTACAAATTGAAATACACAAAGATTTGGACTTTTCATGCCATATATAGCAATATTAATAAAAAGACCAAATCTTGATATGTTGATAGACATCATATGTATTTCAAATCTGTGAAGGAAAATCAACTCTAGTTAAATACAATGGAGGGAAAAAAAAAAAAAAAGTTACCTCCAGGCAAGAGAAACCAAAATGAAACATTCTCTGATTCTGGTTTTCAGAGGGAACATTGCTTCACTCTATGGTGTCTTCAGTGTACTTAATCATTATAATGCTGCATCTGGTATTTATGTTCGTAGATCTAAAAGAGTTAACTGAACTCCATTATTTCGCAGTTGAAAATGAGGCCAGTGGGGCACCTGGGTGGCTCAGTGGGTTAAAGCCTCTGCCTTCAGCTCAGGTCATGATCTCAGGGTCATGGGATCGAGCCCCTCATCAGGCTCTCTGCTTATCGAGGAGCCTGCTTCCCTCCCTCTCTCTGCTTGCCTCTCTGTCTACTTGTGATCCCTCTCTCTCTGTGTCAAATAAATAAATAAAATCTTAAAAAAAAAAAAAAGAAAAAAAGAAAATGAGGCCTGGGCTCCTGGGTGGCTCGGTTGGTTAAGCAACTGCCTTCGGCTCAGGTCGCAATCCTGGAGTCCCAGGATCGAGTCCCACATTGGGCTCCCTGCTCGGCAGAGAGTCTGCTTCTCCCGCTGACCTTTCTCCACTAATGTTCTCTCTCTCATTCTCTCTCAAATAAATAAATAAAATCTTTAAAAAAAAATAAAAAAGAAAATGAGGCCTAAAATTTTCAGTATTTGTGCAAAGACATGAAGGGAGTTAAAGGCTAAGTTCTCTATTCTGTATGTATGTTTTTATTTATATTTGTGATGCCAGTAGATATATGGAAGAAGCACAAGGTTTTTGTGATGTTATTAGATATATAAGAGAAAGTATCTCTAAATGGTTGAATCTGAGATCCTTTGACACTTATGGATGTCAGTTTCCAAGCATAAAATAATGATGAAAAAATGTTGTTAAGCCTATCAAGATAACTGTCATTGGGAAACTTGGAACTTCAACTTTAAAATCTATCCATTAACAAGTAGGTGACTTGGAATAAGTTACTTTTGCCCTCTGTGCCTTAGTTTCCACCTCTGTAAAATGAAGTATTTACAGGAGATAATCTCTAGGTTTCTCTCCAAAACTAAGTTTGTGATATATGTTCTAAATATGTGCTTGATAGGAGTGCCTGGGTGGCTCAGTGGGTTGAGCAGCTGCCTTCGGCTCCGGTCATGGTTTCGGAGTCCTGGGATCGAACCTCGCTTCAGGCTCTCTGCTCAGCGGGGAGTCTGCTTCCTCCTCTCTCTGCCTGCCTCTCTGCCTGCTTGTGATCTTCGTCTGTCAAATAAATCTTTAAAAAACAAATAAATAAATAAATAAATAAGTTCTTGATAGAATTGTGCTTTCTGGGATCTTCTGTCAAAATGCATTAGTTCTTGTGAAGTAAATATCTATCCGAGCCTAATGTCCTCTACAGTTGAATATGTGTCCTTGCACATATAATTAAAGTTGCACCTGTAATTCCCTTAAACCCCATGACCAAGATTGGCTCAAATTCACTAACTGACCAACCTTAAATCAACTGGGCATTTCCAAAGGTATTTCTAGCTCATCGATTCTGAAAAGAATTCAGAGTCCTAAATTTCCAAATTGAAAAAATCTGTCTATAAAGTACACTATGCCCATGATACATGATTCAAATTTAACTAAACATTTATTCATAGAAGCTTAGTGAGCTTTTTTGGCAGAGGTTGTAAATTAAAGGGTATAAAAAGGCATACACTCTTTTTATGGAAGGCGCTTGGGTGGATTATCACACAAACTCAGGGGGATAGAATGCATCACCTTCTAAGGAAGTTCTTTTCGGTATCAAGATTCTTTCTTTTAATAGGATACCACAGTAAAAAGAGTTATCTTTCCCAAACCAATTCACATATGTTAAAATGAGGGTTAGACCAGAAATCTGAACACTTGTGTTATAACACAAACCCTAATACTAAGTAGTAATTAAAGCACTGGTAAGGTATCCAAGGTCTCTGTGCCTTAGAGATCTCATGTAGTAAATAGACAGGAGACATTTGATATACTTACCTCAAAGATTTTGGTGAGCAGTAAACAACATCATCTATATGTTCAGGGGAAGTTTAAAGTGATGCATAATGGGATGTCAGTATCCTCAATAACCAACTTGTGAGACGTCCTTCTTTCATTTAGGCAATTAAAGTGTTCCCACCTTCACCAACTTCCATCATTCTTCAGGGTGAAAACTGAATACAAACTACAAACTACGGCCCCGCTATTACTACAGCCACAAAAGCGCAAAGAGATCTATTGGTATAGCTTGAATGTATCAGTAATTATTGCCAAACACACAGATACACAATCCTGTATACCAAAACCTTTTGTATAGTTGTTAATTGCAGAGCCAAATCCAGGCTGCCTTCTACACTATTAAGATAAATATAGCCATCTCGATAACTTTCTATTAAATGCAGTCATTTTTATTTACATACACAGTATAAGAGATTTTTTTCCCCTTTGCAATGATTTTGCCTTACTGTGTGAGATTAATTTTTCTCTACCCATAACCCTAACTACTACCAAAACTCTTTGCTAATGATTTCAGCTACAGGCTCAGGTTTGTTTAATTCTCCATTTTCCAAATCATTAAAAATAGGTCCCTTTCCTGAAGGTTTTCCAACAAAGAGAAACTCAGTTCTCTTTAATTAAATCCAGTGGCCTGAAACACCAAAGAGAAGAAATAAACTCAAGGGATTCCAACAGGAATGACTGCTTAGATCAAAGGAAATGTTCATATGGTACCAAGTTCAGAATGGGAATTAGAAAAATCACTGGAGAAAGCAAAAAGTGTAGTGTCCTGCAGCCTTCCGTGCTAAATTTTACTGTACCATTTATTAGCTACACGGCTTAGTGCAAGTCATGTTTCACCTCTCTGAGCCTAAAAGTCCTCGTCAATACTAAAAAGATGATAATATCCAACTCTTGGGCTGTTCTCAAAATGAAATACGATATGTAGAATGAGAAAGAAGATACCATTTGGTTAGTGTCTATTATATGTCTCACCTTCTGGCTTCTTAAATATGCATCTCAATCAATTCTCACAGAAGTCCTTGAAATATATGCTACTATATGTACTTTATAAATGAAGACACTAAAACATGAAGAAGTTGAAAGATAATAATTACATACATGAAGTCCCAGTTAATCATTGCAACTGAAAACCAATATTTAAAAACAAATGTGCTATACTCTACAATGCATGTTCTTTACACTAACTTATGGTTTCTTATACAGAGCTTCCAGTAAACATCACTTTTATTCATTTAGAAATCACTAGAATAAACTTGAGAAATAAATTTCAAAACCCCCCATCTCTGCCACGGATAAGTACCTCTACTACATCTAGGAGCAATAGTACCTAGATCATATATCAATCTCATAAGCCATTACTTTGGAGCAAAAGAAACGCCAACTCTGAGACTAACACATTTGATTATAAACCCAAGATCTATAGTGACTAGCTGTGTCTTTTTTGCCCAAATTATTTAAATTCTCTGAACCTCATTTTTCCTCATCTGTAAAATGGGAATTCTAAACACCTTATCACAAATTTGTTGTGAAAATTAATTAAGAGTGATTGAATTAAGGAGGCCAACAAACTGATGTTCTTCTTCATCTCCCAATTAAAATCCCATCAAAATTTCCAACAAACAGATCATAAATAAAGAAATATTAGTGGGGTGAACAAAGAATGTCACCAGAATGTCATCTGGAAGGAATTCCAGAAAATCAGACAGTAGAGTGTCTTAGTTCTTCAGAGAAATAAGACTAAAGAATATCACTTCACCAATATCATCAGAAGACTAATGGAGGAGGGGGAGGTGCTGCAGGGCAGATCATGAATAAAGGGCAATAGAGAAAAGACAAGAAAGCCATGCTGAAGAAATAAGAGGATTATACTTTCTGCTAGGACAAAATGAATACATCTCTGAAAAAGTTACTTTAAGCTTTACTTTAAGAGTTACTTAAGCTGAATCTAAGGAAGAGTAAAATATTAAAGAAAAATATTGTTGGACAAATGAATCTATAAAACTTATGTTTAGGACTAATTTTGAGGCATAATGAAAATCATAATAATACTAGTGGTGGTTCAATATCTAGAGACAAATCACATCCTGAATGACCTAGTGATGGGAGAATAAAGTAGCTTGCTCTTGACATTTCTAGACCGTTTCAGTGCATATCCATGTCTTGCTGTTGCCTATTTTGCAGATTTTTCATGAGAATCAAGTATTTGAGTCCTAGGAGTCCTTTCAGTAATTAACTAAAGTAATTAACAAATATTTACCACAGTATGTATTCTTTTTTTCTTAAGTACCAGGTTATACATGCTATGTAGGTATAGCTTCATGCTTTGCTGAAAGCAGGTGCAAATCATGACACCATCAACAGTGCTACTTCTAAAATACCCATGGTTTCCAAATACCATTTATCTCTAGTTAGTAGGTTCTACAGATTTGGTCAACAGGCATTACCAGACTTCAGACATTCCTGAGAGAAGCATGTAGTCAGTTCTGCTTGGCTAAGATTTACTCATTCCATATACATATTATCTTTAAAATCATGTAAATCAATCAAAAATGTTTTCATGTATTATATCTAAATGAATCTCAGTAAATTTCAAGGAATATAAATCATTTAAGCTATATTATTTGATGATAGTAAGACACAATCAGAAGATAATAGATTAAAAAGAAAAATCTTCTTCTTTTCAGATTTAGAAGAAAAAATTCTAGCCCTGTCTTATCCACATACTCATCAAAATTATATGTTGAGATTTAGCTCATTTTTTTAAAAGATTTTATTTATTTGACAGAGATCACAAGGAGGCAGAGAGGCAGGCAGAGAGGGAGGGGGAGGCAGGCTCCCTGCTGAGCAGAGAGCCTGATGCAGGGCTCCATCCCAGGACCCTGGGATCATGACCTGAGCTGAAGGCAGAGAGGCTTAACCCACTGAGCCACCCAGGCACCCTGTGATTTAGCTCATGTTTTAAGGAATATATCCATTTTATTACAGAATTAGAGTAGTTATTTCAATAAGACAATGCAAAAACATTTCATGAGATTTGATTTCCATTCACAATAAAAAAAACTTAGAAAAATAAGATTAAAAGAAATTCCCCAAATCTCTTAAAGTTCATCTATAGATGTCTACAAAAGAACACCATTATTATTGGTAAAAACTTAAGCATTAAAAAGAGGAAAGTAAAAATGCTGTTCTCACTGCTAGGATTCATTCTTAATGTGAAAACCATAGTTAAGACAGATGAGTAGTTGGGTATTTACCCTAAAGATAAAAATCTAGTGATCTGAAGGGGCATGTGCAACCAAATTATTATAGCAGCAATGTCCACAATAGCCAAACTATGGAAAGAGCCTAGATGTCTATCAACAAATGAATGGATAAAAAGATGTGGTATATATATATATATATATATATATATATATATATATATATATATATATATATATATATATATAGGAATACTATGCAGCCATCAAAAATGAAATCTTGCCATTTGCAAGAACATGGATGGAACTAGAGGGTACTGTGCTAAGCGAAATAAGTCAATCAGAGAAAGACAGTTATCATATGATCTCACTAATATGAGGAATTTGAGAAACAAGATAGAGGATCATAGGGGAAGGGAGGGAAAAATGAAATAAGATGAAATCAGAGAGGGAGACAAACCATAAGAGACTTTTATTTTATTTTATTTTTTAAGATTTTATTTATTTATTTATTTATTTGACAGAGAGAGAGGGAGAGAGAGAGAGATCACAAGTAGGCAGAGAGGCTTGCAGAGAGAGGGGGAAGCAGGCTCCCCACTGAGCAGAGAGCCCGACTCGGGGCTCGATCCCAGGACCCTGAGATTATGACCTGAGCTGAAGACAGAGGCTTAACCCACTCAGCCACCCAGGCGCCCCCATAAGAGACTTTTAATCTCAGGAAACAAACTGAAGCTTGCTGGAGGAGGGGTGGGTGGGAGGGATGGGATGGCTGGATGATGGACTTTGGGGATAGTATGTGCTATGGTGAGTGCTGTGAATTGTGTAAGACTGATGAATCACACACCTGTACCCCCGAAACAAGTAATGCGTTATATGTTAATTAGAAAAAATACAAGTAGAAGTAATAAGTGGCATGCCAATTGGAAAGAAACAAAGATAACTGTATTTGTGGACTATACAATTATTTATCAATAAACCGTATGAAGGTAAATGATCAACATAATACAAAATAACAACACTAGCAGAAATTTGTACAGTACTGGACATATATAGGATGTGTTCTAAGTCTATAGACAAAAGCCATTCTTTATAGCAAATTAATGAGGTTGTTTCTATTATCATCCCATTTTATGGATGACGAAACTTTGGTGCATACTGGCTCCATAACAAAAATTTTAAGTGGCTGAGGAAGAAGCTGAATCCAGGCAGTCTGCCTACAGAGTCTAGGCAGGTGCTTAATTGCCTTGCTACATTTTTCAACACACTAGAAATAACCAAATAGAATATGCAATTATAATAATGTTGAAGCAAGAGAAATTGTTAAATACTCAATAATAAGTCTAACAAGAGAAAAGCATGACCCATTATAAAGTATACAGTAATAGCCAAGAAAATTTTGGGTAGAAGAAATAGTAAGTAACCAGCCAATAAAACCGTACAAATAAATTCTACTAATTAAATCCATGGAAACAATATATGGTTGGCATAGTAATAAACAAATGGATTAATGAAACAATGAAAAAATCGGAAACAATTATATATGTGATGTAGTTTTGTTAAAAGTGGTGTGTATCAACGGAAAAATATTTAATAATGTTGGGATAATTAGGTCTTTATTTGAAGATAAACATTTACACTCTTTCCTTATACTTTACATTTGGAGCTGATCCAAAAAGATTTCCACATAGTTGCAATTTATAAATAAATTATAAATAGACTATATAACTAATCATAACATAAATTAGAAGAAAATTTGAAAGACTGTTTTAGTAAATTTGTGGTGAGAAGTCTTTCCTAATAAATAAGTCATGAAATCCAGAAGCCATAAAACCAAAGATCAATATATTTAAATATCATATATTATATTTATATTATTTATATTTATTATATTAGTTATATATAATTTTTTAAAAGATTTTATTTATTTATTTGACAGAATCACAAGTAGGTAGAGAAGCAGGCAGAGAGAGAGAGGGGGAAGCAAGCTTCCTGCTGAGCAGAGAGCGTGACATGGGCTCGATCCCAGGACCCTGGGATCATGACCTGAGCTAAAGGCAGAGGCTTTAACCCACTGAGCCACCCAGGCGCCCCTGTTATATATAATTTTTAATTATAAAAATCTGCATAATGAAACACACCAAAAAGAAAAACATTCTATGAGAAAAAAGGCAAAGTATATAAGAAGCAAATTAATAACTAGATTATGTACAGAACTCAAAATCAATTGAGCTAAAAAGAAAATTACAAATAAATTTACATAAGGAAAAATATAGACAATTGTGTTATTTTTAATTATTTTTATTAACATATAATGTAATATTTGCCCCAGGGGTACAGGTCTGTGAATCATCAGGCTTGCACATTTCACAGCACTCATCATAGCACATACCCTCCCTACCCTCCCCAATGTCCATAACCTAAACACCCTCTCCCTATCCCCCACCCCCAGCAACCCTCTGTTCATTTGTGAGATTAAGAGTCTCTTAAGGTGACAGCTGTGTTTAAACAAAGATGTCTACCTTCTTGAGTACAGAAAATAATAATATATATTATTTGTTGCTTCTCTATTTTAGTTTTCTATTGCTTCCATAATAAATAACCAAAAACTCAGTGGCGTAAAACAACACAAATTTATTATCTTACAGTTCTGGTAATCAGAAGTCTGACACTGATCCCACGAGACCAAAATCAAGGCGTCAGCAGGGCTGCATTCCTTTCTAGATGCTTTGGGGGAGAATCTGCACTCTTGTATTTTCTAACTTCTAGAGGCTTCCTGATATGTTTAGGTACTTCAGCTTATATCACTTTAGGTTTTTTCCCATCTGAGGTCCCACCAGGAGAGGTGTTTTGGGATAGGTGTATCATATCAATATATCTTAGCATCTTTTAATTATATATGTGATTGTCTCAAAATACAAAGACTTTCTATGACTTAAAATATGGATCATTTTAGAATTCTAACATATTTTGTTATAATGAAAATGCTGTCTTTTTTTTTTTTAAAGACTTTATTTATTTATTTATTTGACAGAGAGAGAGATCACAAGTAGGCAGAGAGGCAGGCAGAGAGAGAGAGAGGAGGAAACAGGCTCCCTGCTGAGCAGAGAGCCTGATGCGGTACTCGATCCCAGGACCCTGAGATCATGACCTGAGCCGAAGGCAGCGGCTTAACCCACTGAGCCACCCAGGCGCCCTGAAAATGCTGTCTTAATGTATTTTCTCTCTTTTTGTTAGTGACTGATTTTTTTTCAACTGGTCTACAGTGTTTTTATTGAGAAGATAATTTGCAGTTCTTTTCTTGTATTCTATCTCTAACCTTGGCTGCGCATAGCACTAAATTCACTTCTAGAACTATATTAGGATTCAATATAATAACAACAACTATAGAATCTTGACGTTGGAATCAGTCTTAGATATTGTTAGTTCAGTTTACTTATTAGGGAGCTATTAGCATTTTGTGGGGGGCAGTCCTTTGTTGTTCAGGAATTTCCCACATATAGTAGTACATTTAACACACTCTTGAATTTCCTTCATTAGAATCACCAAAACACCCAGAGACATTTCCAGATTTATCTTTCTAAATGGATACTTGGGAAAATAGACCCAAGAACATGAAAAAAGTAGTCAAAATCAGAGCTATGATGAGGGTAGAGAAATGGCAAAAACCGGTATTTCTTGACTCCCTTCCTCTCCTGTTTCCTTTCTATAATTCTGTTTCATAAACTTATTTTCAGAATGCAATCTTTATATAGTCAACTAAACCTTGTATCTATTTTCTAATATAATTGAGTAAACAACTCAATATTCTATTAGCTTCTTGATTTTTTATTGTTATGTATGTATTTTAGTATTGCAGCACATACATGGAACAATTTTAGAAAGTAAGTCTTAGTGGAGAAAACTACGTTTCATTCTATCTTAATAATAACCATTTTATTGATAGAGATATGGGTTGATAAATCTGCTTAATTATGATATGAAAGCAAGAATTTGATGTAAGTTAAAATGGATTACTTATCAATTTGAGGAGATAATGAGATAAGAAGAGATAAGTAATGAAATGTACTCTTTACCAAAAAAAAATTATCATCTAAAGGAAGAAATACAGTTGTTTTGCAGTGACACCGAGCTTATATACACCAAAATTTGAGCCAGCAAAACATGTTTCTTGCCAACATAGTAGCAACTTCTAAATTTTTTTTTCCAGATTTGGGTGAATGAGAGGATAGTGCATAACACCTATGAAATAGAAAAAAAAATCCAAAATGTTTTCATTATATAGATATATGAAAAATATTAACAGTCATCCCAATCATCTGATTTATTTAAAAAACACCCTGAAAATCTATAATATACATGAAAAACCTAAGTTCTTCCGGGTAAGGAATTTGTGGTCCAAGGGAAAAAAAAGACTTGATGGAAAGCTGAAGGAACACAAATTAGTGATACAAAGCAAAACAAAGGACTAGAAATGGCCTGGGGATATGCAGAGAGAAATTTGTATTAACCTGTGAAAGAAACCCCCCTCCTTCTGCAGGTGACATCAGAAAGTCTCTCAGCATTGTATACTTCAGTTGAAGTATAGGCTAGAAAGGATGAGGGCTGCATGGTCTGTGAATTGAAGGAACCAAGATCTGAGTCACTTATGGCAAAGAGGAAATACAGTGCTTAGCTGGAGCTGATCCAAAAAGATTTCCTCATAGCTGCAAAACATTGATGTATATCAGATACTAATGATAGCATTCAGGAAGAAATGAGCTTTGCATCTCAATGAATATCAAGACACATGTGCCTGTTACAAAAACAGAAGCCAACAAAACAGGAATCTCTAGAAACTTAGGAACACAGAAGCAAAGCCAGTCTGTTGAGATCTTTTTGACAAACCAGAAACAGAATGAAGGGGTCGAAATTGCTGGTTAGATAAAAGAGTTACATAGGCCAAGTAATTGTCAGTGTCTCTATGCAGTCTAACCACTTAATGATTAATATCAGTGTAATATTTTATTTCCTACTAATTAAGCTTCCTAATATAATTTCTTATAAGAGTGCCTGTCTAGTATTTTAGCTCCTGCTAGAAAGTGCTGGGAAAGAGGAAATATGCCTCCTGGCAAAAGTCCATGAGAATAATTATCCAAAGATATGCATGCCACAAATACAACTAATTGAGGCATTATCTGCACAGGTGAAAACAAAACTCCTAATTGGTTTTTGTTCAATTTTCATTCAAAAGCTACTGCAGCACAAATTTGTGTTTGAGGTGGGTTCGCTCTAAGCATATGCTTTTATTTAAGGTTAAGACAAAAATATACACCCAAGATGTCAGCAAAAAGGAACACTAATTCTGAAATGGTGGCCTACAAAAATACTTAAGGTTCATCTAAATCTCCCTCTTCTCGGAGCCTTCCTTTACCCAGTCTCAACAGGAATACTTTCCTGTTCTTGGATTCCAGTGCAAATAGCAGCAGCAACAGCAGTAGTAATAATACTAATATCCTCTGCCCGTGGCTCCACTAGCCATAATCATATGACTATAGCTATAGGACTTCCTATAGTCATGAGCCCCTCATTTTAGTAGACCAGGAAGGTCAGTGGATGTTGTCTTCTTTTAAACTTTCTTTGTAGAACAGATACATATTAAGAAAAGGAATATATTTCCCCATTTCTTAAAGAACACAAGTTCATCAAAACAACACGGGATGACTGAAGATGGAATTAGTGCATTCTGGTACTAACAGGACTTATTATCCACCCGCTGCACATGTCTTTTGTATTATAAGTCCCCTTCTGTAGGCTGCCCACTGAAAGCCCTCTTGTGGTAATGTTTTCTGTAGCTAGCTAGTATCAAAGAAATAATAGATAGATGTTGATTATTTACTATACACCAGATACTCTGAAATACATAGTCAGATTTAATCATTATAAGGAAATTTGTACATATCATCCCCTTTTTGCAAATGAAAAAAACTAAAGCCAAGCAATATAAATGACTTTTTAGAAGTCCCAGACCTATAAGAACTACGGAGGGACAGACAGTAGCCTTGAACTCAGGTCTTATGACTCAAAGTCAGAAGTGAGACTTTGTCATCAAAGCTGGGCTAATATCCACCCCGTGCTCCTCAATGCCTTGTTTCCTCAACCATAACAAAGGCATATTAATAGTAGATAGTAACAGTACTTACATCACAGGATTGGTAAGATGATTAAATTAGATGTTTTATGTTCAAATGTATAAATTATTTTATATACAAAAATTAAGTATTCAGTAAAGTCAACTATTATTTTTGTAATTACAACCTGAGAGTATCTTATCCTCTATTCTTCCCTTTAATTTAATAATCCTACATTATGCCAAATAGGTTGCAGATGACTGGTACATAGATTTTATCCATAAGTTGTACGCAGACCTTGGGGAAATATCATTGAAATAAAAATGATTAAAAATGTATATGCTACAATGGATACAACTATACACAGAGCTTGATGGAGAGTAAGTGAAGATGAGGTCTCTAATTCTGTCAGGGGAAGAAGATGGATAAAATGGTACTTTATAAGGAATTTTGGTATTCACTAGAAATTGGAGATTTTTCCCCCTAGTGCTTTATTGATACTATTCTATCTCTTCACATTTATTATTTCTAATGGGAAACCTGCTATAATTCTTAACTTTGTTCCTCTCTACATAATTGTGTTTTTCTCTCCAGCTGCTTTTAAGGTTTCTTTTTTCTTTCTTTCTTTCTTTTTTCATCACTTCTTTTAAGCAATTTGATCATGATGTGTCTTGGTGTGGTTTTCTTCCATTTCCTTCTGCTTGGGGATCAATGAACTTCTTAAATCTATAAATTTAGTGTTTTCATCAAATCTGGAAAATTTTTACCTCTGTTCCCTAATTTTCTTTTTTTCTGTTCTCTCGTTCTCCTTTGGATACTCCACATACATGTGTGTAGGCCGCCTGATGCTTCCCATTACTCACTGACACATTCGGGGGTTTTGTAGTTGCTGCTGTTGTTGGTTTTGTATAGTTTCTACTACCAGGCCTTCAAGGTCAATATTGTTTTCTTCTATAGATTTTTATCTTTTGTTAATGAAATTCAGTGTATTTTTATAAAGTGAGCAAAAGTGTACTTTTGCTCTCTGGAAGTTAATTTGGCTCATCATCTCTTTCCTGACTCTGCTTAACCAGTTCAGTCTTCTTGAGTGTTTGGAATATGGTTATGATAATTTTTAATTGCTTAGTTACTAACTCTGCTATCTACACTATTTCTGGGTTTGTTTCTAGTGATTGATTTTTTACTCCATTATGTGTCATAATTTTCTGTTTCTTTGCTTACTTGGTAATTTCTGAGAAGATATCAGACATTATGCTTTTATCTTGTTGGGCTGTGAATGTTTTGTGTGAATGTAAATATTCCTGAGCTTTGTTTTG
Organism: Mustela lutreola; assembly: GCF_030435805.1. Classification (NCBI taxonomy): domain Eukaryota; kingdom Metazoa; phylum Chordata; class Mammalia; order Carnivora; family Mustelidae; genus Mustela; species Mustela lutreola. The sequence continues at coordinate 29,199,652 of NC_081300.1, read as the reverse complement.
AGATGCAGTTATGTTATGTAGAATGGTTTGATCATTCATAGTTGTTTTGTGCTTTGTGAGGCTGATCCAGAACAGTGTTTCATTAGGGCTATATATTTTTTTAATTTTTTATTTCTTATAAACATATATTTTTATCCCCAGGGGTACAGGTCTGTGAATTGCCAGGTTTACACACTTCACAGCACTCACCAAAGCACATACCCTCCCCAATGTCCATAACCCCACCCCCCTTCTCTCAACCCCCCTCCCCCCAGCAACCCTCAGTTTGTTTTGTGAGATTAAGAGTCACTTATGATTTGTCTCCCTCCCAATCCCATCTTGTTTCATTGATTCTTCTCCTACCCACTTAAGCCCCCATGTTGCATCACCACTTCCTCATATCAGGGAGATCATATGATAGTTGTCTTTCTCCGCTTGACTTATTTCGCTAAGCATGATACGCTCTAGTTCCATCCATGTTGTCGCAAATGGCAAGATTTCATTTCTTTTGATGGCTGCATAGTATTCCATTGTGTATATATACCACATCTTCTTGATCCATTCATCTGTTGATGGACATCTAGGTTCTTTCCATAGTTTGGCTATTGTGGACATTGCTGCTATAAACATTCGGGTGCACGTGCCCCTTTGGATCACTACGTTTGTATCTTTAGGGTAAATACCCAATAGTGCAATTGCTGGGTCATAGGGCAGTTCTATTTTCAACATTTTGAGGAACCTCCATGCTGTTTTCCAGAGTGGCTGCACCAGCTTGCATTCCCACCAATAGTGTAGGAGGGTTCTCCTTTCTCCGCATCCTCACCAGCATCTGTCATTTCCTGACTTGTTGATTTTAGCCATTCTGACTGGTGTGAGATGATATCTCATTGTGGTTTTGATTTGTATTTCCCTGATGCCGAGTGATATGGAGCACTTTTTCATGTGTCTGTTAGCCATCTGGATGTCTTCTTTGCAGAAATGTCTGTTTGTGTTCTCTGCCCATTTCTTGATTGGATTATTTATTCGTTGGGTGTTGAGTTTGCTAAATTCTTTATAGATTTTGGACACTAGTCCTTTATCTGATATGTCGTTTGCAAATATCTTCTCCCATTCTGTCAGTTGTCTTTTGGTTTTGTTAACTGTTTCCTTTGCTGTGCAAAAGCTTTTGATCTTGATGAAATCCCAATAGTTCATTTTTGCCCTTGCTTCTCTTGCATTTGGCGATGTTCCTAGGAAGATGTTGCTATGGCTGAGGCCGAAGAGGTTGCTGCCTGTGTTCTCCTCAAGGATTTTGATGGATTCCTTTCTCACATTGAGGTCCTTCATCCATTTTGAGTCTATTTTTGTGTGTGGTGTAAGGAAATGGTCCAATTTCATTTTTCTGCATGTGGCTGTCCAATTTTCCCAACACCATTTATTGAAAAGGTTGTCTTTTATCCACTGGACATTCTTTCCTGCTTTGTCAAAGATTAGTTGACCATAGAGTTGAAGGTCTATTTTTGGGCTCTCTATTCTGTTCCATTGATCTATGTGTCTGTTTTTGTGCCAGTACCATGCTGTCTTGATGATGACAGCTTTCTAATAGAGCTTGAAGTCCGGAATTGTGATGCCACCAACTTTGGCTTTCCTTTTCAATATCCCTTTGGCTCTTTGAGGTCTTTTCTGGTTCCATATAAATTTTAGAATTATTTGTTCCATTTCTTTGAAAAAGATGGATGGTACTTTGATAGGAATTGCATTAAATGTGTAGATTGCTTTAGGTAGCATAGACATTTTCACAATATTTATTCTTCCAATCCAGAAGCATGGAACATTTTTCCATTTCTTTGTGTCTTCCTCAGTCTCTTTCATGAGTACTTTATAGTGTTCTGAGTATAGATTCTGTGCCTCTTTGGTTAGGTTTATTCCTAGGTATCTTATGGTTTTGGGTGAAATTGTAAATGGGATGGACTCCTTAATTTCTCGTTCTTCTGTCTTGTTGTTGGTGTAGAGAAATGCAACTGATTTCTGTGCATTGATTTTATATCCTGACACTTTACTGAATTCCTGTACAAGTTCTAGCAGTTTTAGAGTGGAGTCTTTTGGGTTTTCCACATATAGTATCATATCATCTGCAAAGAGTGATAGTTTGACTTCTTCTTTGCCGATTTGGATGCCTTTAATTTCCTTTTGTTGTCTGATTGCTGAGGCTAGGACTTCTAGTACTATGTTGAATAGCAGTGGTGATAATGGACATCCCTGCCGTGTTCCTGACCTTAGCGGAAAAGCTTTCAGTTTTTCTCCATTGAGAATGATATTTGCGGTGGGTTTTTCATAGATGGCTTTGATGATATTGAGGTATGTGCCCTCTATCCCTACACTTTGAAGAGTTTTGATCAGGAAGGGATGTTGTACTTTGTCAAATGCTTTTTCAGCATCTATTGAGAGTATCATATGGTTCTTGTTCTTTCTTTTATTGATGTGTTGTATCACACTGACTGATTTGCGGATGTTGAATCAACCTTGCAGCCCTGGAATAAACCCCATTTGGTCGTGGTGAATAATCCTTTTAATGTACTGTTGAATCCTATTGGCTAGTATTTTGGTGAGAATTTTCGCATCTGTGTTCATCAAGGGTATTGGTCTATAGCTCTCTTTTTTGATGGGATCCTTGTCTGGTTTTGGGATCAAGGTGATGCTTGATCATAAATGAGTTTGGAAGTTTTCCTTTCATTTCTATTTTTTGGAACAGTTTCAGGAGAATAGGAATTAGTTCTCCTTTAAATGTTTGGTAGAATTCCCCCGGGAAGCCCTCTGGCCCTGGGCTTTTGTTTGTTTGGAGATTTTTAATGGCTGTTTCAATCTCCTTACTGGTTATGGGTCTGTTCAGGCTTTCTATTTCTTCCTGGTTCAGTTGTGGTAGTCTATATGTTTCTAGGAATGCATCCATTTCTTCCAGATTGTCAAAATTGTTGGCGTAGAGTTGCTCATAATATGTTCTTATAATAATTTGTATTTCTTTGGTGTTAGTTGTGATCTCTCCTCTTTCATTCATGATTTTATTTATTTGGGTCCTTTCTCTTTTCTTTTTGATAAGTCGGGCCAGGAGCTTATCAATTTTATTAATTCTTTCAAAGAACCAGCTCCTAGTTTCGTTGATTTGTTCTATTGTTTTTTTGGTTTCTATTTCATTGATTTCGGCTCTGATCTTTATGATTTCTCTTCTCCTGCTGGACTTAGGGTTTCTTTCTTGTTCTTTCTCCAGCTCCTTTAAGTGTAGGGTTAGGTTGTGTACCTGAAACCTTTCTGGTTTCTTGAGAAAGGCTTGTACCGCTATACATTTTCCTCTCAGGACTGCCTTTGTTGTGTTCCACAGATTTTGAACCGTTGTATTTTCATTATCATTTGTTTCCATGATTTTTTTCAATTCTTCTTTAATTTCCCGGTTGACCCATTCATTCTTTAGAAGGATGCTGCTTAGTCTCCATGTGTTTGGGTTCTTTCCAAACTTCCTCTTGTGGTTGGGTTCTAGCTTCAGTGCGTTGTGGTCTGAAAATATGCAGGGAATGATCCCAATCTTTTGATACCGGTTGATTTAGGACTGAGGATGTGTTCTATTCTGGAGAATGTTCCAAGTGCAGTAGAGAAGAATGTGTATTCTGTTGCTTTGGGATGAAATGCTCTCAATATATCTGTGATGTCCATCTGGTCCACTGTGTCATTTAAGGCCTTTATTTCCTTGTTGATCTTTTGCTTGGATGATCTGTTCATTTCAGTGAGGGGAGTATTAAAGTCCCTTACTATTATTGTATTATTGTTGATGTGTTTCTTTGATTTTGTTAATTGGTTTATATAGTTGGCTGCTCCCACGTTGGGGGCATAGATATTTAAAATTGTTAGATCTTCTTGTTGGACAGACCCTTTGAGTATGATATAGTGTCCTTCCTCATCTCTTATTATAGTCTTTGGCTTAAAATCTAATTGATCTGATATAAGGATTGCCACTCCTGCTTTCTTCTGATGTCCATTAGCATGGTAAATTCTTTTCCACCCCCTCACTTTAAATCTGGAAGTGTCTTCAGGCTTAAAATGAGTTTCTTGGAGGCAACATATAGATGGATTTTGTTTTTTTATCCATTTTTATACCCTGTGTCTTTTGATTGGGGCATTTAGCCCATTAACATTCAGGGTAACTATTGAGAGATATGAATTTAGTGCCATTGTATTGCCTGTAAGGTGACTGTTACTGTATATGGTCTCTGTTCCTTTCTGATCTACCACTTGTAGGCTCTCTCTTTGCTTAGAGGACCCCTTTCAATATTTCCTGTAGAGCTGGTTTGGTGTTTGCAAATTATTTCAGTTTTTGTTTGTCCTGGAAGCTTTTAATCTCTCCTTCTATTTTCAATGATAGCCTAGCTGGATATAGTATTCTTGGCTGCATGTTTTTCTCATTTAGTGCTCTGAAAATATCATGCCAGCTCTTTCTGGCCTGCCAGGTCTCTGTGCATAAGTCAGCTGCCAATCTAATATTTTTACCATTGTATGTTACAGACTTCTTTTCCTGGACTGCTTTCAGGATTTTCTATTAGTCATTAAGACTTGTAAATTTTACTATTAGGTGATGGGGTGTGGGCCTATTCTTATTGATTTTGAGGGGCGTTCTCTGAACCTCCTGAATTTTGATGTTCCCTTTGCCATATTAGGGAAATTCTCCCCAATAATTCTCTCCAGTATACCTTCTGCTCCCCTCTCATTTTCTTCTTCTTCTGGAATTCCAATTATTCTAATGTTGTTTCATCTTATGGTGTCACTTATCTCTTGAATTCTCCCCTCATGGTCCAGTAGCTGTTTGTCCCTCTTTTGCTCAGCTTCTTTATTCTCTGTCATTTGGTCTTCTATATCGCTAATTCTTTCTTCTGCCTCATTTATCCTAGCAGTGAGAGCCTCCATTTTTTATTGCACCTCATTAATAGCTTTTTTGATTTCAACTTGGTTAGATTTTAGTTCTTTTATTTCTCCAGAAAGGGCTTTTATATCTCCCGAGAGGGTTTCTCTAATATCTTCCATGCCTTTTTTGAGCCTGCCTAGATCCTTGAGAATTGTCATTTTGAACTCTAGATCTGACATATTACTAATGTCTGTATTGATTAGGTCCCTAGCCTTCGGTACTGCCTCTTGTTCTTTTTTTTGTGGTGAATTTTTCTGCCTTGCCATTTTGTCCAGATAAGAGTATATGAAGGAGCAAGTAAAATACTAAAAGGGTGGCAACAACCCCAGGAAAATATGCTTTCACCAAATCAGAAGAGATCCCAAATTGTGAGGGGGGAGAAAGGGGATAAAAAGAGGTTCAAAGAGAAAGAAAGAAAGAAAAAAAAAAAAGAAAAGAAAAGATTTTAAAAAAAGGAAAATGAATAAAGAAAAGTATAAAAAAGAAAAAATATATATATTAGATAAACTAGTTAAAAACGTTAAAAAAGAAAAGGGTAAAAGTTAAAAAAAATTTTAGCAGAAGAACAGAAAAAAAATGAAAAAGAAAAAAATTAAATTAACAGCAAGACTAAAAAATCACAGGGAGAAAGCCATTAGTTCCGTGCTTTGCTTTCTCCTTCTCTGGAATTCTGCTGCTCTCCTTGGTATTGAAATGGCACTCCTTGGTAGATGAACTTGGTCTTGGCTGGATTTGTTGTTGATCTTCTGGGGGAGGGGCCTAGTGTAGTGATTCTCAAAGCGTCTTTGCCTCAGGCGGAATTGCACCTCCCTTACCAGGGGCGGGGCTGAGTAATTCCCTAGGGTTTGCTTTCAGGAGCTTTTGTTCCCTGAGCGCTTTCTGTAGAGTTCCAGAGGATGGGAATACAAATGGCGGCCTCCTTATCTCTGGCCCGGAGGAGCCAAGAGCCCAGGGCCCCACTCCTCAGTGCGCCCTCAGAGAACAGCGCCCAGTAACTCCCGTCTGCCTGACATCCGGCCGTGCTCCGAGCTCACCGAGCCTGTGGCTGTTTCAAGGTAACCCTGAGCTGTGAACTTACTGTCAGCTCTGTCTCTGTAGCCGGCTTTCCCGTTCCAATACCCGCAAGCTCTGCGACACTCAGACACCCCCGATTCTTCTGTGACCCTGCGGGACCTGAGGCCACACTGACCCCGTGTGGGCTTCGCCCCGGTTTTGCCTTTGGAGCCATGTCCCTCAGCGGAACAGACTTTTAAAAGTCCCGATTTTGTGCTCCATTGCTCTGCCGCTTCCCCCGGGGTCTATCTTCCCGTCGCTTTGGATTCAATTCTCTGCCAGTCCTACCTTTCAGAAAGTGGTTGTTTTTCTGTTTCTAGAATTGCTGTTCTTCTTCTTTTCAATCTGCCGATGGATTTGCAGGTGTTTGCAATCTTTAGATAAGCTATCTAGCTGATCTCCTGCTAGCTGAAGTAGTCTCAGCCTGCTACTTGTCCGCCATCTTGACTCCTCCAGGGCTAATATTTTTTCCCCACTACCAAAGCAGTACTTTCCTGAGTGCTATGCCAAATATTCCATGAATTATGATTCTGCTCTGGCTTATGGGAACAAAATTACTGGTTTTACGAAAATTAAAGACATTTTTTTCTGTTCCTTTTGAGTGTCCTTCTCCTTCTGACTGTAAAGTAGTTTTTCTGTGCAAGTACACTGATCAGTACTCAGTTGAAAACTTAAGGAGAACTGCTGTGGATATCCAGAACTGTCTCTCTGTAAAGCTTTCTTCTGTCTGACACTTCTCTGTAAACTTAAACTACCTTACCCTTTCTTATTTTTCAATCTCTTGCCTCAGCAATTGTTATTCTCCACTTGGAATACCCCCTCTGTGTGCTATGGCCAAGAAATTCTCATTAGGAAATAAATAGGGGTGAGAGATAAAAGAACTGAGTCCTGGGTCACTCTATAATTTAGAGGCAGGGCAATGAAGAACAGCTTACAAAAGCAGAGAAGAAGCCATAAAGTAATGGAAAAATAGGCACATAGATGGTCTTTTGAGTCAAGGGAAGAAAATACTTTAAAGTGAGCAATATCAAATGATCCAGAAGTTCCAAGTTTGATGAAAACCAAATGAATTACTATTGGACTGAATAACATGGAGGCAATTGACAATGTTGATAAAGGCAGTCTTTGCAGGATGTGGAAAGGAGGAAACTTGGTTGAGATGAGCCCAAGAGATAAATGAGAGAAATCTAGTATACAGAGCTCTTTCAGGAGATTTTGATGTAAAGAGAAGGTGAGACAGGAGAAGTAGTCAGAAAGAAAGGTAGAGTCAAAAGAGTTTAATTTTTTTTTAATAAGGGAGACATAACCGTGTGACTGTTTTGTGATAGTAATGATTAATTAGAGAGAGAGAGAGAGAAAAGTGTTACTGCTTGAAAGATGTGAAAAAGCTTTGAAGCAGCCTCTTCCAGTAGGTAGAAAAGATGAGAACTAATGCATAAATTGAGAGGCAGTCTTAGCTAGATGAGTGGATATTCCTCATTCAGTGAAATATGGCTATCAATTTTTATTGACCATAGCAGAAGAGATATTGTAGGTTTGAGAAAGGAGCTAGTATGAAGTATCTGGCCAAAGGAGTGGGGGGGAAAAGCACTAGGGAATTTTAATCTGATTACTGGACAACATTAATGTTCCACTTATGTTCAGTGATCATGAATGTTAAATGAGAACAGTCACTTGGTTGTCCATCTTTCTTCATCTCCATTCAGCCATGCAGGTACCTGCTCAGAGAATGGATTTAACCAGGGTTATAGTATTGCCAAAGTGGTATAATGAAATAAGAACATGGCAAGTACTTGAGAGAATAGCAAAAGAACATTTATAAGGATTGATTATGGGGTGTAAACTGGATAAGGAAGTAAGGAAGGAGAAAAGAGAGATATCTCAAAAATTTTAATATGGTAACACATACAGTACAGAGATTCTATGTGCTTTGTACATAAGGATCAATGGAAGGAAAAAATAGCCTAGTTAAAAAATTGTTAGAATTGGCTCACTAAAAAGAATAGGTTGAAAAAACAGAAGGGGTCTGCAGAAAATCCTGACTGTGTAGTCTGTTGGCCATTGGTTCTCCACTTTAGCATTAGAATTACTTGTATGACTTGATAAAGCTCAGATTTCAGGACCTCCAGCATAGAGTTTCTGATTCAGTAAGTCTAACACATTCCTAGGTGAAACTTCATGGATGTTAGTCCAGACATCACAATTTGAGAACTGTTATGCCCAAGTTTTCATGTCAGAGAGACTGCCAAGGAGCTAACACCAATGCAATCACATGAGGGTTTATTTGACAAGCTTAAGCTGGAGCCCAAGTATACCTTAGACAGCAGAGTAGGGACTTGGATCCCAAGATTAGTTAAGGCAGGGGTATTTATGGGTTCCTGTTACTAAAGCAGGGTGGGGCTTCTTGTTACTAAGGCAGGGTGGGGGTTTCTGGGACCAAAGCAGGGTGGGGCTTCCTGTTACTAAAGCAGGGTGGGTGTCTCTGGAACCAAACAGGTGGGGGTTCTTAGAACTAAAGTAAAGTAGGGAAGTTCAGCCCTTGGGCACAGGGGTCTGAGATGGCTGCTGTACTTATGCTAAGGCTAAACCTGAGGTGGGATGGCCTTAATTTTTCTCGGCCTCCACAAGAACCACACTGTTCTGTACCTATCAGAATCTGCATTCTGGCTTATTGCCACTTAAAAAACAAACAAACAAACAAACAAAAAAGCCAGAACAGAAATTAACTCATATTGGAATGTGTTCAGTTGAAAACAATTGAGAATGTTGGTTTTTAATTAATTTACACGTGTTTTTATGTGTGTTGCATATTCCATGAGGGATTCTTGTCATAATTCTGTAATAAAACAATGAAATTTATGTTGAATTTTAGATAAATATCAAGCCTGGTACTCGACCACAGATCATGAAATTCTCTGTCTGTATAAATGATGTTAAGAAAAATTTCCTTTGATGATAAAAATTTATTTCAGCCGTTAACTAGTTTTCCTACTATATGTATGACCTAACCAGCTACAAGAAGAGACATGAGTAGGAATGGGAATTATATTTTTTAGAAATGATCAATAGTACAAACTGGGCGCAAATGGTGCAAATCTTCAGCTACCTGCTCATAATTTTATTGATGGAGGTACTTGATTATTGTATCATCTAGATCTACATCTATTCAGTTAAGTCAAACAAGGCATATAGTAGGGAGCCAGGCATGTAATAAGGCTTCCAAAATTATGAGAATGCTATCTATCCAGTGGACTAATAAATGGATAGTAAACTATGGCCCCTGGGCCAAATCTGGCCACTACTATTATAAAGTATTATTGGAACCCAGTCATACCCATTAGTTCACATTTTTTTTTCCTATGGCTATCTTCCTACTGCAATAGCAGAGTTGAATAGTTGAGTTAGTGTGGCCCACAAAGCCTAAAATATTTACCGTCTGACACTATACAGAAGCAGCTTGCTGCCCCCTGACAAGATTATGGATAGCATGAGCCAGGTGTTTTGGATTCCTCTGTTTTTAGCATGTCAAAAACTAATCATTCTTATTCTAATATTTAAATCAATCATAAAGCCAGTAAAGCCAGTAAAATGCAATATAAAGGCATCTGATGTACCTTTTCATATTACTGCATCTCATAAGCAAATTGATGCAACCTCTTGGGGCATGTATTCTAGATGTTATGTGTAGGTTATTTTCCCACCACTCTATATAACAGATTTTTATTTCAGATAACATGTTACAATATCTTAAAAATCCAGCTGTAGATAGGGATCTTTTCTCTCTTTACTCTCTCACATCTTTCTCTCTCAAGAATTTGGACATAAAGCATGATGATCTCATTGTTATCTTTAGATGTGGCAATGATTCTTTTTATTTTCCTGTTTATTTATCCCAGTTTCCTACTTACCCATTATGGGATATCATAGCATGGATAAAAAAGAAATAAATCTTTTTTGACCTCCAATTATGGACCAGATACTGAATTAGTTAATTTATAAACACAATCTAACTTAATTCACTGAAAAATTTTATGAGGCAGTTTCTTTCTCTAGCTTTCTCTTTCTCAGTTTCTTGAGGCTTCGAAATAGGTTAAGATCTAAAAAGTAAACCAGATCCATAAGACACAAAGCCTGTGTTTCTTCACTATATCTGTTAACATATTTTATTCTAACCATTGAGTTAAGGGACAGTCTGCTATGGGAAGTTAAGTCAAGATTCTTATTTTTATTTTCCAGAATCTCAAAGATTAGGAGTCACCTATAATACATGATTAAGGTTAGCACTAAATGCACATGTATATTAACCCTAATAGTTATATGAGACATAATAGGAAAGCCTTATGATCTAAAGAAAGTCAAGTACTCATTTGTTGTTTATTCAATCATAAAAATATTTACTGGGCTCTTATTTTGAGCCAAGCCAATTCTGAATGTTCAGAATTCAGTTTTTGAACAGGCCATGTAATGGACTGAATGTTTGTGCTCCCTCCCAAATTCATATGTTGATGTCCTAATCCTCAATCTGATAGTGTTTGTAGTAGGGCCTTTGGGAGGTAATTAGAATTAGAAATTGAATTAGGTCATGTGGGTGGATACTCCATAACAGGATTAGTGTCTTCATAAAGAGATGACAGGCCTGGATTAGCTGTCTGAGCAATGTGAGAACAAAGCAAGGAGTTGGTTGTCTACAAAGCAGGAATAGCACTTTTACTAGGAATCACATGTGCTGGCACCCTGATCTCAGACATTCCAGCCTCCAGAACTATGAGAAATAAATTTCTGTAGTCTAACCCCCCCAGTCCATAGTTTCTTGTTATAGTAGACCTAACTAAGGCAGACATTGTCCCTGTCATTGTGGAATTTTTGTGTCAAAGGTCTGAGATCCTATAAAGGCCTGTATGTCCCTTTTATATTTACATTAATTCATAGGTTATAAAGTGCTCTCAAAACATTATATGCTTACATCATCTGTGTGAAATAGGTCTTGTTATTTCAAACATCTAACAGTATATTGAGCCTCATATGTAACAGATTTAAGTAGCGTACCCATAGCTAATGTATGGAAATGTTGGAATAAAAAACTAAGTCTCTGACTCCAGAGCCAGTATTCCATTCACTATATTGCAACAAACTCTTTCTAAAATGAAAATAATCTTATAGTTCACATTAAGCAACATATTAGATATTATTGGAAATTATTCTCATAATAGATAAATTTCATCTTAAAGGAATTCTCTGTTCTAATAAAAATCCAAATAGCAGAATGCTAGGACTAGAAAGGCTTCTAGAGATTATTTCAACCTGAATTACTCATTTTACAGATAAAGGAACAGGAACTTAGGAAAATACAGGGAAGAACCAGTGAGCTTCCTAATTGCAGTTCAGCCCTTTTCACAGTACCCTAGGAAAACTTTATCTGAGCATTAGTAGTCCTGCTATTATATGCTGCCTTACTGTGTTTAATGGGGTTGAGTGATCAACTTTTATATTCTAATAATCCAGATCCATTTGCCTGGATGAAAAATTTTGTTCTCATCTTTTCTTTTACTCATCAAAATGCCAGAGAAAGCCCATACTGAACTATTACATATCCTAAAATGTTATTGCTCACATTTATGTTCTCTTGTTCCAGGAGGGAAAAAACACTATTAAATTAAAACGAATCTGTTTGTAATATATTCCACAGCTTTACAATAGCCTGAAATGTGAGCTTGATGATAGGCATCTCCAAATAAACTCACATCATTTCCTCTGTTCTCTGCCTATTTGGACAGTTGGTCGATGCCTTCACTCATCTGTAAATACTGTGTGGTCTGTGTTATACAGCACAGATTTTGTTTCAAAATCTACAAGGACACAAATCAATAACACCGCCTACCATTTTTTCGCACTAGATTTAAAAGGTACTGAAGTGTTTGGGCAAATTTGCTTTATTACAGTCATAATTTGGTATATGTGTATTGTGTATTTATATACATACATGTTGTCATTCTCCTTTTTCATATTCTTATGGCCAGTGATAAACATTTCAGAAATATTACCACTCTTATTCATTTTTATTGCACTGGTTAAGGAAAGTATTTCTATTTTTGCCACTGTAGAAAAGCCTCAACCCCAATTTCACGGTAGAGGCCAAAATGAATAGCTAGAGATATTCTTAAAGAAGACCTTCAAAGTCAGATGTTATGGATTCAAATTTCAGCTTAATCACTTATATTATTTGACTTTGGACAAATAACATAGGCTTTTTGTACCTCAGTTTCATCATCTGAAAAAAAGTGAGGCTAATAATACTACTTCTTAGGATAGTTTGCAAAGATTAAATGAGATAACCTATATACACTTCTTGGCTCCACTCCTGGTATACAGCAAGCACTCAATATCCATTAACTATAATCACAACAGTGATCATGACGAAGGTATGGATTATGATTTAATTGCTCAGATTACAAGTATCCAAGTCAATAATAAACTACCCAGGATCAGTTCTATAGCACTTATTTAAGTGTCCTATGTTAGGGAACTCAGGTAGATTTCCATGACTATGTAAGATTATCAGCTATGAACACACACTGTAAGACCAGCATTACCAATAGAGGACCTGAAGAAGCAATAATTAATAAACTGTATTTAGAAAACTCACTATAGGTGTGGATTTGTGATAGAGAATATTAGCCATATGTAAAATTATATAGATCCATCTGTTTCCTGACAGGCAAACCAAATGGGGAATATGCCAAGGAAGAGGCCCTGAATTTTAGGAGACAGAGTACTAGATTATGTCAAAGGAGAAAAAAGGAGGTGGGGGGGGCGGCTAAAACAACAGTGTGCACAGCAAGTTATCTAAGCTGTGGTCATGACAGTGACTACAGAACCGTTAAAGTAAGAGAATAAAAGGAGATCAGAGTGAAAAGCAGAAGACAGGAGTGAGTTGTGGTCTGGTTTAGTCCTAGAGAACTCCACCTGAGGGGTTTCCCTGCTTGCATTTAAAAGGGGCCAATTATGGTAGGCATAATTGGAGGTTGGCAGAGTAGGAATTGTCAACTGAAGTCTGTATACATTCAGGGATTTACCTAAGACCACCAAGCTTGTTAGTTGCTGATCTAGTTTTAAAACCCATGTATGCTTACTCAAAATTCTCAACTTGTCACACGAGAAATGTTGATTCAGACTAAGTCACGTATGACTGGAAATTACTTTCATAAAAACATGTCCATTTACTAACATGATTCCCATAGATCTGATGATCCTAGACCTTTGTAGCAAATTGTGCCAATTAAAAAATGGTCATTATATAGGAATTTTAAAAATTATTAGTTTCCACTAAATACAAAAAAGACATTAATAAGTATCTATGTTAGTCTTTTAGAAGTACACACATGCTTGAATACTACTTCGGACTTCTACAGCTTTTTAATTTATTGATTTCAATTTTAAAATCTCCTTTATCTGTAAATCTATCTAACAGCCGTATTAATACCCACTGCATAACCCATTATGAGTCAGAACACATCAAGCTTCCGCTCAAGGCCCTCTGTGGCTTCTTAGGTAAAAACCAATGTCCTGGGGCACCTGGGTGGCTTAGTGGGTTAAGCCTCTGCTTTCAGTCTTAGAGTCCTGAGATCAAGCCCTGCATCAGGCTCTCTGCTCAGTGGGGGAACCTCCTTTCCCCTCTCTCTTTCTGCCTCTCTGCCTCCTTGTGATCTCTCTCTCTCTGTCAAATAAATAAATAAAATCATTAAAAAAAATGATGTCCTTATGAGGGCTACAATCCTGTCCATGAGCTGATTTGTATTCTTTCTCTGGCCTCTCTGGTTCATGGGGCTCTAACTATTCTGCCCCTTCATCATTCCTGCTTTGGTGCCTTGTACTTGTTCTATCCCTACTTGTCATTCTCTTCCTGACCCCAGATGCCCACATGGATGACTTCTTACTTCCTATAGGCCTTTACTCAGAAGTTGCCTTCTTAATGAGGTCTTCACTGGGCCCTTGAACAAACATTTCAATGTACTAGACACATCATATTTTCTCTCCTGCCTTATGTTTTTTTTTATTCATTCTAATGTGCTATATTTCACTTACTTGTTTTATTTATTTATTTATTTATTTTTCTACTACCGGAATATAAATTCCATGAGAGCAGGCTTTCTTTGTTTTGGTTTTGTTCAGTGCTAGATCCTCAGTGACCAGAACATTATCTACATTTAATGAAGAAATAAAGGAATATATAAAATACAAACAAATCAATATATGTATGAATTCTGGCTCCTTTAAAATTAAATTTAAAATTGTGTGACTTTTCTGCTAGAGAAGCAATATGAAGTGACTTTCAAACTATATAATATAGGCTTTAAAAAACTCTCTGACAGGGGCGCCTGGGTGACTCAGTGTGTTCAAGCCTCTGCCTTCCGCTTAGGTCACAATCCCAGAGTCCTGGGATCAAGCCCCACATCGGGCTCTCTGCTTGGCAGGGAGCCTGCTTCCCTTCCTCTCTCTGCCTGCCTCTCTGCCTACTTGTGATCTCTGTCTGTCAAATAAATAAATAAAATTTAAAAAACAAACAAAAAACTTTCTGACATTGAATTCCCTCAAACTGATGTTTTAGGGTTGCCTGGGTGCCTCAGATGGTAAAGCGTCTGCCTTCAGCTCAGGGTCCTGATCCCAGGGTCCTGGGATCCAGCCCCATGTCAGGTTCCCAGCTCAGCAGTGTGTGTATCTGCTTCTCCTTCTGCCTTGGCCTTTCTCCTCTACTCATGCTCTCTGTCTGTCTGTCTGTCTCTCTCAAACGAATAAATAAAATCTTTAGGAAAAAAACTGACTTTTTATACTTAGCCAATTTAATTTCTGTCCATATGAGTGAAAACATTTCTCTTCCACAAAATGCTCTCTCTCTATTTTTTTTTTTTTAAGATTTTATTTATTTGACAGAGATCACAAGTAAGCAGAGAGGCAGGCAAAGAGAGAGAGGAAGGGAAGCAGGCTCCCTGCTGAGCAGAGAGCCTGATATGAGGCTTGATCCCAAGACCTTGAGACCATGACCCGAGCTGAAGGCAGAGGCTTAACCCACTGAGCCACCCAGACACCCCTACAAAATGCTCTCTTTGATAGCTTCTGGGATCTTCAGTTTTTACATCTATACCATCATTTTCACTTTTGAAAATCCACTTTTCCTCCTCTTCTGTATTCCAAATAGTGCCTCCTTACAAGCCTGACATAGGTTCCTTTTTTTCTAGGAACAATTCTCCTATTCCAGCTGGCTAAACCACTCTTTGATAATATTCATCCGAGGTATTTTTTGTAGCACTGTCTTGTTCTGAAATATAACATTTTGTCCATACTTTTAAATTACTATTATTTATCTCTTGTCTTTATTGAAATCTCAGTGTTTTACAGTTGTGTGAAACCTCCTTCATGCCTACCTTAATGTCTTATATATACATGCTCAGAAAATACCTGTTGGTAGGTTTATTCTTATGGTGGTTGTAGCAATGCAGTAGTTTGATTTAAAAGAGCATTTAAATACAATAAGATAAATAAATTGGTGGAATAGTCATACTGAAGTAAGCAGAAGTTACAGTCTCTACCAACAAAACTGTCTCTGAAAAATAATTATCCATTTTATTCTCAATCCCATTAAAACATTTCTAAAGGATAAGTGAGTAGGCATGTCATAGGCTATGAAGTGGGAAGCTTTACCATTAAGTCACAAAAGCAAACTATTCTCTCCCAATTTCTATAGCTAAACTAAATCTAATTCTGGTATTTCCTGAAGGAGAGAAGCAGGCAAAATTATTGGTCAGAATCTGCTTTATTGCTTTTCTGTCAGCCTTTAAAAGGATAGTTTAGTCAAGACTCAGGAAGGTACAAAATCCTTCAGAAAAGCAATGTAACAAGCTCAACAATAAGACCATACACAATTGGGTACTCACTCTTCTGAGCTGTTTATCTCAATTTTACATCTTGCTTGTCATTTTGAAAGGCATTTTTCTCTTAAAATCCTATCTGTTTCTGAAGACAGTAAAGCTATATCCTAATATGGCAACAATTGCTGTAAATTTTTGTTATTTACTGAAATCATACTATTGTGTCTATTGTTCCTACTTCATTTTCAGGAATAAATTGCTTGAAGTGTGGGTTAGTACATAAATATCCCTCTGCAAATTAAATGGTTGTCAAAAATGTTTTGGGGAAATTGCATTGAAGAATAAACCAAAACAGTGCATGATTTATCATCGAGCCTGCTTAACTCTAGCAGTACATGGAAAGTCAGAAAGGAGGAGCCCTTCCCCAAGCTGCTCTCTCCGTGAGTATGTGTTGAAGCTCCCCTGTATACCTCAGGCCAATTTGGAAAAGGAGTGCCAGGGCTGCAGTTAATGACTATTTAAAAGTGAAGTAATTTAATCTGAAGGAGGAAAAATTTCCATGGCTGTGAGTGTGCTTCAGAGCTTAAGAAAAAGGAATTGCCATTGACCTTGTTAGTTTAATTAAGTGATTCCCAATTAAGAGACTAGCAGAATGTTGGCAGCTAATGACATGCAGACTAATATTGTCTTCAAAGTATGTGTTATAATTCCTGATGATGATGATGATGATGACGACAATGCTGTATTACTATCCACTATGAAGCAGTACCTTAAAAGGACAGAGCATTCTAAAATATATGCATTTGATGTTGCACTGGAGGAAAAGCAGCAGGCAGGTATCTTTTGTGGAAGGCTGTATGTCCAAAGTCTCTATGTCCACTTGGGGAAGGACACAATAAAAGGAGAAACAGAGAAAGAAAATATGAAGGTAACCTATCTTCTATTGAAAGAAAAGAAAGAAAGAAACAAAGGAAGGAAGGAAGAAAGGAAGGAAGGAAGGAACCCAGCAACATTAATAAAACTTAAACCTTTGGGGCGCCTAGGTGGCTCAGTGGATTAAAGCCTCTGCCTTCCGCTCAGGTCATGATCCTAGGGTTCTGGGATTGAGCCCTACATCAGGTGTTCTGCTCAGCAGGGAGCCTGCTTCCACCTCTCTCTCTCTCTCTTTCTCTGCCTGCCTCTCTGTCAAATAAATAAATAAAATCTTAAAAAAAACCTTAAACCCTTACAGATTAAATATCTTATATATTTATTTATTACTTGGCTCACTAATAAATACTTACTTTGTGCCTATTTGATCAGTCAGTGGAGAGAGAGAAGTAAATTGTGTTTATCCATATTTCTTTTTAGCTTCCATCCTAGCTTAGACTTGGCCAAACTGTTTCCTAGAGTGGAGATATCTAAAAAGCAAGCCAGGCAAATCCAAAGGTGATAGTATCAAAATAAATTCTGAAGTGTTTTTGGCAGTCCGTTCTCCAAAGATATTTGCTTCACATAAGCTACTAGGTAAACGCCCATTTTCTCCTTTTTTTTAAATTTATTTTTTATTTTCAGCATAAAAGTATTCATTATTTTTGCACCACACCCATTGCTCCATGGCAATCCGCGCCCTCTATAATACCCACCACCTGGTACCCCGACCTCCCATTGCCCATTGTCTCCTAATGGTAATTCATTTTCATGCACATGTGGCCTCAGGTCATTGTCTTTGTGGTATGGTCCACAGGCCCTAAGAGAGCTTGTGCCTAGAGATCTTTCTCAAAGTTACAGTTTTATAGTGCTCATTTATCACTGCAATTACATTGCTGCATTTGTTTTCTGAAAAGCATTACACTTTCTTGTAGGCATTTTTTAAGTACAACCTACATATATATTCCAGTAGGTTTTGAGATTTAGACCAAACTATTTGTCATCTCTGCATTCCACAAAGGCTTTTCAAGTAGTGTACTCCAAAGCTGGCTAGGATTTCTGGTGGAGCAGAAGGTGCTTCACTTTGACTACCATAGCTTTACCTTTCTATTGAGGATTCTCAGGTGTACCTGATTTCAGGAAATCAGATATGCTCCTGTCAATAAGAGGTACGTGATGATAAAAAGTATTCCTGCGTAATCGTTTCAACATTTCAACCATAAGCTTTTTAAAGACAAGGACTGTGTCGTTCCTTTTATTTTATCTATCTATCTTCCGTGATAAGAAAAATATACCTATATTGTCACTCGATAAATGTGGATGAATAAAGTAAATTAATTAATAAAAGAATTTATAGCTTATTTTAATTCACCAATTTTATAAGTCTTTCCTGACCTTGCTATTGATAAATAAACACTCTTTATAAAAATCATCACATGTGGACAAGGTTACTTTTATTATATACATAACTGTACATGCAATACATAAGGTATTTCTCCCACAGACATGGCAGACATTGTCAAACAGTCATAGTAAACTTCTTGCAACTGAGCCCTGGTATAGCCATTCTTCTCAACCTAGATGTTCCTGCTTATTAATCTACTTTGTATTAATTTATTTCCACCCTGACATTAAAGAGTTTTTCATAAAACACAACCTATTGTTACAGAAAATAATCAGACCGGTGAGAGACACTCAGAGAAGTAGGAGAACTCGGATTTATTTTATGCTTGCAGACCCACATGAGTTCATGCTTGAAGTTCTGGGCCCCGGGTAGTGGGGTTACAGGGTTTTTATAGGGGGAACAGTTGATAAGGTTCCAAGGGCAACCTTACCAGCTGGCTACTGGTAGGTGGGTTTAAACTGGGGGAGAAGGGGATTGCTTTAGGCTGTTTGGGCAGTGCAGGGGGTTTGTGGTGGGAAGCCTGTTTACAGAAGCAGTAACAGTTGGTTATCTCTTGCTCTTTCTATCTACGGGGCTCTGCCCAGTGGGGTCTACTTTAGGAGAGCCCGTTCTGGGTGATTTTCCTCTTCACTCTAACTGGTGAAATCATCATGTGACATTTTATGCACATGAAAGAACTAAAGGACTGGGCAAGATGAACTTGAAATTATCTATCCCATCTGTCCTTTAACTCTCCCCTTATTTCCTGCACCACACATGAACAATATGGTAGAAATAGTAACTACTTCTTCTACTTATCACCCATACCCAAGTTGTCCCAGTTCTGTCAATTCTTCTATCTACATAATATCTTTGGAAATTTTACTCCACTTGTGGTGTTATTTTCTTAATTCTGGCTCAAATAACTTCTCTCCTGAATTACTTAAATTATCCCCTTTTGTCCCCAGTTAGTTCCTTTCCTCTAATTTGTCTTATATACAGTTTTCAGAGTGATCTTTATGAAATTTGAATCTTATTACATCACTACTGTACTTAAAATCCATAGCGGGTCCTCATACTTGCAGAATAGTATTCAAGTTATTTAATATAAAATATAGAGCCCTGGAGGAGGAGGCTGTTACAAAAATCTATCATTTGTTCTCCACCCACCTACATTCTAATTCTTTAAGGCAATGTTTAACTTTTGTTTCTTTTCTTGATAACTTTGTGAGTACTATTGTTTCTACCTGTCTACTGAAATACTCTTTATACTTTCTTCATCTTATCTATTGATTGATTAATGTGTTTCAGATTTCTAGGGAGTCCTCAAGGACTCTATTTGGGGCTGGAATGGACAAGTGGAAAAAAAAAAAGATATACAAGTAGGACTTAAATATGACCCTATTAAATTATACTTCAACTAGGCAGTTTAATTTTTATCAGTTTTCATTTTGGGGTTCCTTTGTAGGATTATGTTTAAATAAGGAATTTTTTACTCTAAAGAAATTAATACCACTGAGCTTCCCTGACCTCTGTTAGATTTAGATTGCTGATTATCTTGGCTGGCCCACTTGCAAAATAAGAAAAAAACAAGGACAAATGTTTTTGAAGATTTTTAAATTCTTGTATTGGTGAAGACTCTATTAGTAATAGACTAATAGAGCAAAGACTCTATTAGTAATCATAATGTCCTATTTAAGTATGTTTTCTAAGCAATTATTGGAAAATATTTCTGTTATCATTCTCTTTACAGTGGTACATTTTGAGAATGAACTCTGAACCCTTAGAGAATCCATGGAAGAGCTTTAGAGATTCAGTGAAACTCTTGAAATAGTATGGACTTTTTTTTAAGCATTTCTCTAGGAAGAGGGTTCATAAGTTTATTAGAGTCTCGAAAAGTCCAAGATGACAAAAAAAGTTTAAATACTTCTTTATAGAGAAAAAGAAGGCAAATATAATTGTAAAATGAACTATATTTCTATTTTTAAAAGTATGAATTCAATATAACAAAAGGTAAGAAAATATTACCCATAATAAAACATTCAAATACAAATTAACTGTCTCCAGTATTTTGCAGTTTCTTTCATCTCATTATATCCAGTCTGAGCTCACACAGAGAAGGATTTTGTTCTGTGACCTAAAGAGCATAAGCATATAGTCTATATGTAAGTTAGTTCAAGAGGTTGACGTAGAAATTAGTTCCTCTTATCTCACAGCACTGTGCACTGAGACGTACTTGGTTAAACAGCACCATAGAAGTAAGAGCCAAGGACTCACTTGATCACTACTAAGAGCAGATAAAAAATCATCTAGATATCTACAATGAGTAAAAGGTGCATTTTCTGATATCCCAAAGAGTTGAGAGAATTTCTGTAAATTTATTTTAAATACTTTCCATTAAATGTGTAAGTGAATGTGAAGTTACCTTTAACTAAGACACAGCATTTTTTGTTTCATTTGAATGATATCAAAAACCATTTTTTATAATGGTGAATATGTTAAAATCCGTGAGTCATTACCAACAATCTATCTTGGAATAATGTACATCTGGGCAATATATCTCTGCCTCGTTCTCCCAACTGAATATCACCTATGATGGGTCATATCTGATGACACCTTAAGTGGAACCTAACATCCAAAGGGTCTAAAATGATCCTTTTCTGAAGAATTGGAGTATAGAAAACATAAGAATCAACCTATCAAATAATGATGGGCTCTTGAACTGAAAAGTCATGTCAGGTTGGTGTGAGACTGGGCACCAGAGCTAGTAAATAAAGACATGAGCAAGTTTTGGGAAACAGAGGGACTGAGAAAAGAAATGAGAAAGCAAGCAGAAGTGAAAATGCACTTAAATGAGAGTTAGAGGCAATGGCTGTTGTTACAACTTATCATTTCCAGCTGTCTTATGACACTTGATTATCCAAGGATTATTTGCTAAAGTCTTTAAATAAGCAGCATTCTACTTGAGTCTTCTTGCATGTGTTCAGTTCCTTGCAACTGAAAACATCAGGACATTTCATGCTCTGACTGGCTTTGAATATTAAACTTGTATGTAAAAACAACAACAACAACAAAAATAAAGGCTTAAGAAGTCAGAGTCTTGAGGAACTGGAGCATTAGCTAGAAAAGGAGGGCAAAAATACAACTAATGAAACACAAAAAAAACTTATACAAATATTCATGTATCTGTATATACACACATACATATATGTGTGTATACACACACACACACAAATACAAACTTGCTTAATTCTGAAATTTTAGGTCATGTGAAGTAGCTCTGAGAATGCCTTGCACCCCTATGTGAGCCAAACAGATCTTTAATTAATGATTTTACAATTCCTGCTACCATTATTACTTCTGTTACCACTACTCATATTACTAATGTAATAAAATTAGTTCCTCTTATCTCACAGCACTGTGCAATGTTCTAGTTCTTTCTCATCCAGCTCCTCATCTGATTCCCTTGGAAAGCCGGTGAGGTCTATATGGAAAACTTTTTAATTCCTTTATGCTGGTCAAGAGACTGAACCTCATAAAGTCAAAGATTCTGAATCCAGATTAATTCTGACCTTAACATTACATTACAGAAATAGTTGCGTATAACTTTTCAGTTGAAATTGGCTCTAAACTTAAAAATACTGAATCCATCCAGAAAATCCACTGTCTTTAGTTCAAAGAGGCTCAGAGAAAAGGATACAGTTGGAATCAGCAAAATCTGTTCATTCCTAGAAGTCTCAAAACCCAGATCCTAGTGCTGTGGGAAAAAATGGTTAGCTATAACAAACTACATGCCTATTACCTATTTCAGCAGTGATTGTACACCAAATACCAGCTGTTTGTTCATCACTATGCTAAGGATTGCAGGTAATACAAGGGAAAACAAGTCAGCTTTCCAAGGGTTTTCTATGGGAAGAACAACTGAAAACCAAATATAAGCTGTATGGATTTGCAGAACTATGGATAAGAGAGAAACTGACATGGGCTCAAAGAGTCAACAAGATTATAACAAAGATAGAGGATGATATATAACATGAAGTACACCATAGAGTATGTGTAGATAGAAACGATTTTACTCTGTAAATATCAGGAATTTTTACTGAATTTGAATACTATTTTTATTAGAAATATGAATCTAATGAGCATATTATGGCTGGGAAAGAAGATTAGCAAAATTAAGATCAGTTAGAGAATAATTACCAAGAATAATTTAAGGAAACAACTTAAATCTGTGTTGGAAAAGAATGGGAGTGAACAGAATAAATAGGGAAAAGCATTAAAATCACAGAACTTTCAAGTTAGACTTTAGAGCTCCTGATATTCAAGTTAATAATCTTATAGATAGAAATAGTAGCCAATATCACATAATATGACAGAATTTAGAATTGAGTTCTTAGAGAATATGTCACCCATTTCCCTCATTTTAGAAATGTAGAAACTGAGACCCTAAACTCTGAAGTTATTCACACAATATGGCAGAGTTTACCAAACATTTGGGGACCAGAACCCAGTTACAGTGACTCTTCTTCTCTTTAATCCTTCTTTTAAAATCCATGTTGATCTGCTGGGATCAGTGGGTATTACAAAATATATATTTGAAAGTCTTTATATTATGCAAAAGTCCAACAGCATTTTTATGCCTTTCTCTGACCCACCTACTGGATGATTCCACTTACCTAATCTTTATTAAAATAGAGATTTTGTTACCAGACAAGTAATACATAGTAAACAATCCTTCCTTCCTTCTCCTCTCCTCTCCTCTCCTCTTCTCTCTTCTTTTAACATTTTGCTTACTGAAAAGTTATTATTTCTCAGAAGATGCCCAGTGAAATTTGAATACACGAGTTTCCTTGACTTTGTAATATATGATGCAAATAATAGTGCTATTAAAAAATGAATGGAGGGCGCCTGGGTGGCTCAGTGGGTTAAGCCGCTGCCTTCGGCTCAGGTCATGATCTCGGAGTCCTGGGATCGAGTCCCGCATCGGGCTCTCTGCTCAGCGGAGAGCCTGCTTCCCTCTCTCTCTCTGTGCCTGCCTCTCCATCTACTTGTGATTTCTCTCTGTCAAATAAATAAATAAAAATCTTTAAAAAAATTTTAAAAAAATGAATGGAACAGGATTTTAGAGCTCTGAAATACGAAGAAATATCACATATATATCTTTCATTCCAAATAAGTAAAAATAGAGGACATCAGAGATAGAGCTTATGATGTGTCATTATGGGAGCTATTTAGAGGTTAACACAACAAGGGGCATTTCAGTGCTTAATGTGGCAAGATTAAGAATGCTAATGCAATATTTATTATTTTTCAATATATCATGAAAAGTTGTGCAGCCCTAGTACAATTGGTGCTTAAGGCAGCCTGTAAGAGAGACATCTCATCAGGCTAAAACCTTTCTATTGAGGTCACCATGTAAACAGTTAGTGAAGCAGAAACTCTCTGGGGATTCATTGACTGAGCACATTTAGATGAGTTCTTTAGAAATGTTCAGTCGGTGGTAGGGGAATTACTTCAATGATGCTTTAACAGAAACTGTGGACATTCAACCCTCCCTGCATTCAATGGGGTGTTCATAATTAATTTTCTATTTTCTGAGCACATGTAACAGTTTGACTATAATTTTTTTTTATTATAAACATTAACATTTAAGCCAGAGGTCACACAGCACATTAACTGTCCAGTCCAATTGAGGAGAAGAGATCTGGGTTGCCAACTTCTTTTAGATTGGCTAGTTAGTTTCAGGGAAGTAATCCCTGTAGAATCCTGCCATGAACATGTAGCGAACAATCATTGGTGTTTTATTTCCACCATAACCACCATGATCATCGTTGCAAAGAATGTGCACTGTGTACCTATACCATTAGGAGTACATTATACTTATTTAAATATCTTTGTTATATATACCCTGACTTAGTTTTCAAAATGTGCCATGCATTATTGTAAATTCTTCTCAAATTCTAACTCAGTTTAACAAAATTTGCTTGTTATATACACTCTTGAATCTCTAGTCACCAGAATATTTTGGTCCTCCTCAGATACCCATTTTTTTTTTTTTTTTGAGGATTTCAAGAACTTGCCCAGTTGTTTTCTTTCTCACCCTATCTACTGCCATGTTCCTCCTTTATGTAAACAGACATGTTGATGATCCATCTGATAAACTGATAACTTTTTTTCTACTCCCTTAGATAAGATGATCTTTAGCTCTGTCCATGAGCACAGCCATAATTGGATCTTACTTCAACTGGAAAGATTCTCCTTTTGAATTTTGAATATTACCTTGAAGTTACAGTTTTCGACAGTTTTCTCTCTTTTTACCTCTTCTCTCTTTTTTTTTTTTTTTTGTCTTGTGTATGGTGCCTATAATTTATTTTTATCATGACCTCTTTCTGCTAATTTTCCCCCTTTTTCCTTAGTTGAACTATCTCCTTCCAGCTTCATTTGCTCCCTATGACTATCAACTTTCTAAAAGCCACTGATCACATCTCAGGCTGAAAATACCCTAGAATTTCATCATCTTTCTTGTCACTAGGTTGAGTTTCTAAAGTAATAGTTTAGCACAGAAATTTGAACATGTAGATAACATGGTCATTAATCTAATACACTACTGTGACTATCATTATCACTACTATCCTACTATTTCTACTCTGCCATCACCATTACTATCTTTGCTTTTAATATAGCCTCTTTGCTTTTAATATAGCCTCTATACTAGCAGTTTTATATCTTATCTCATTTAATTATCACAACAACACTATGAAAGTTGCTAATATAATATCCATTTTACAGATGAAAAAATTGAGGCTTAGTATGTTTAAATAGCAGATATGCTCTCTTTTTTGTGGGGGTAGAATGAGAAGTCAGGATTCTGCAACTCACAGAGGCCTTCACCAGAAGCAGACAATGCTGACATCTTGGACTATCATTCTCCAGAAGTGTAAGAAATTAATTCCTATTGTTTTTATAAGCCAGTACATAGTGTGTATTTTATTCATATTGCAGATGGTTTTTTGACTTGATACTGGGATCTGTGATGGAAATTTTTTTTTAATTAGTATTTCTTTTGGTTTATAAATTACTGGAAAATCTATAAAGAAGTTATTGATTTTAAAAAAGTCAAATAAGAACATAGGGTTAAAAAAACTTAAACTTTATGATTCATCTTTAATCAGACTATGTAGCTATTCTAAGATACATGTAAACTGTAACTTCTTACAAGGTCATAAAATATAGGAGGCTCAGTCCCTACCCTTGAGTCATATATTACACCTTAACTGGGTAGAACGTGTAAGCACATATGCACACATACACACACAGTAGAGATACCTTGAAGATACATACAACACAGTTAAAAATATATTTATCAGGATATCAGGATGACTGACGAAAAGAAAATAAGCATCATTTTTTTATTGTAGTGTTTTTGAGCCTGTTTATTATTATTACTATTATTATTATTATTATTATTCCCCCCTCCTAAGAAGTCTTTATATACTTTTTATTTCCCTTTTTCCAACCATAAAATTTTAATCCAAAGATATGCAGTATATCTGTTTTTATATTGTGGGCAATATGGAGACCACAGCCACTGCAATAGCTAAGATCTCTTTTATTCCCCAAGAATAAATTTCACCCCCTCAGAAGGTGATACACCCCTGTTGAAAATGCATACTTTGACATTATGAAATACGTATGTTGGAATTTAATGTTGTATTTTGAAGCTCCATTTTATAATCACATAATCCTATTTTATCACCAACTAGAAATTTTTCATGTTTTTAATTTTTTTATATGAATTTGATTGAGTCCATCAATTCATACACTTCATGGCCTTTATTAAAATTATTTTACTGGTAACAATTGATATCAGCAAGTGCATATTAAATCAAATACTGAAAGTTCAAGTAGGTTAAAAGTATAAAAAATTCCTTTCAATGACTTGGGAGTCGAGCCGGGTAGTTGCATCAAATTTCTAAAATACCAGAAATTACCATTGTCCCCTACTGAGGACAAGTCACAATTTGAACAACTAGTAAAAATGTTGATTGCATTTATCTGACTACAATTTGTATCAATCCAGCAGTATAATAAACATCAAAGTAACCTCCACATAATGGCAAAAACAAGGCATAAAATTCAAACTCAATATCCTGTAAATGTGTCCCGGCTGGAGCCCTGGAGATTGTCTCCAGACTTGTAACACAATCAGGTCTGGGGAAATACCAAGAAAATGTTTTCTTTCAATCACTTGTAATTGGCATTCTGAAAGTGAAGGGAAGAAAATAAAGGGGATGGGGTCTTTCGATTTGCTGCTTTTGTTTGGAATTGCTCCAAATCACAAGTAACTACAGGGCAAATTGACATCTTCTCAGTTGAGTTGTAACCTTTTCCTCCCCCATTTCTTTCCAAGGTTTGTAAACAAACAGATCTGAGTCAGGACATTGAAAAGTTGGTCTCAAACCAAATGTCTCATCCTGGCATTGTAGGCTGTACTTAATCTTGACTCACTTTTACATTTTCCAACAGTATTTCTCTCTCTTTCTCATATAACTTTTTAACTACTTTCTCTAAGTTTCTTTCTCATTACACCCTGAATAAGCCATGCTAATGTCTACCTTGGCAAACTGAGTTCCCTCTCATTTCCTGGTATTTTTTTGGCATCGCCTCTCCTCTCTGCCTCGCAGAGGCATACTCATCCATCAAGATCCTGTAGTGAGGCATTCTCAAAAATCCATACATTGATACATCTCTTCCCTTTTTTTTTTTTTTTATTTTTTTTATTTTTTTTATTTTTTATTTTTTATAAACATATATTTTTTATATACATATATTTTTATCCCCAGGTCTGTGAATCACCAGGTTTACACACTTCACAGCACTCACCAAATCACATACCCTCCCCAATGTCCATAATCCCACCCCCTTCTCCCCAACCCCCTCCCCCCGGCAACCCTCAGTTTGTTTTGTGAGCCAAAGGGACACATGCACCCGAATGTTTATAGCAGCAATGTCCACAATAGCCAAACTATGGAAAGAACCTAGATGTCCATCAACAGATGAATGGATCAAGAAGATGTGGTATATATACACAATGGAATACTATGCAGCCATCAAAAGAAATGAAATCTTGCCATTTGCAACAACATGGATGGAACTAGAGCGTATCATCTCTTCCCTTTTTGATAGTACTTGCTTCATCTCAACTGCCCCATATATCATGTGATTGATGTGGCATATATTCAATCAGCAAATGTTTAGTTAGTACTTACAACATGCCACACACTGTTTCTAGGCATCAGGAGTAGACTAGGGAACAAAACAGATGAATCCCTACCCTCAAAGAATTTATATGCTAGTGGGGGAAATGAAAAATAAAAATATAATAGACAAATAGTATATACAAAAATAAAAATAAAACATAATATTTTTTAAAGTAATTCCTACTCCCAACATGGGACTCAAACTTACAACCATGAGATCAAGAGTCACATGCTCTACAATCTGAGCAAGGTAGGTGCCCCAAAACACAGTATTTTAGATGAGAGGCCAGCAAACTTTTTCTGCAAAGGGCCAGATAATATGACTATGCAGTTTTGAACTTGTGATATGAAAACAGCCAAGAAAATATAGAAACAAAAATGAATGTGGTGCTGTTCCAACAAAACTTGGCTTGTGAACACTGAAATTTGAATCTGATAAAATGTCTCCATGTTATGGAACATTCTTCTTTTGATTTTTTTTTTTTTAAACTTCCAAAAATGTAGAACTTATCATTAGCTCACAGATAATACAAAAACAGGAGGTAGTCTGGATTTGACCCCAGGACATGGGGCTGAACCTGTGTTGAGAGAATGGCAAGTACTCAAGGAAAATGAAGTCAAAGAAGTGGGCCAGGGAACACAGAGAGTATCTAGTCAGATTGCAGTGTTATAGAGAGTGGAATTGAAAGAAGTGGGGTGCTTGGGTGGCTCAGTCAGTTAGGCATCTGACTCTTGATCTCGGCTCAGTTCTCAGTCTCCATGGTTGTGAGTTCAAGCCCCATGTTGGGCTCTACAATGGGGATGGAGCCTACTTTAAAAAAAGAAAAAGAAAAAAGAATGGAAAGAAGAAACATAAATTTCACTTAACAATAAGAAATTTAAGAAATATAATCTCAATTTTTCTACCTATTTCAATCTCCATCTCACTATTGCCAGTTTCTTCACTTGGGATGCACAGATACAACCCCCACCCTCCAGGAGAGCCTGTGTGTAGAAGACTATTTCACAGTCATTTTTAATTTTTATTTTTAATCCTATTTATTTTATTTATACATTTAAAATTTTTATCCTGAGGAGGACTCTATAGCTTCAGCAGAGTGACAGAAAGGTCCATGGAACAAAACTATTTGAACATCATTATGGATCAGGTCCCAAGAAACTAGATGGAGGAGTGGAATTGGAATTTGGACATGGTATTATTACATGCCTCTTATTACCTGGTTGACCCTTCTATCTCCTGCATAAAAGTCCCTTTATCGTCTTAACAGATATATTCTAGGGACACTCAGCTCTTCACCTCCAGAATTAGCCCAGAATCTTTCTCTTTTGCCAATTCTAAACCAGCATTCCCCTCCCCAATTCTACCTCTTACTGTTTTTTGTCACTGGCTCTTAGCAATGCCTCCATCTGCCTCAGTAACTTCCTTTCCTAATTATTCCCAAACCCTCTCCCCTCATCTCCTCCCACCAATGACAACCTACCACACATTACTGGTCTGGACTTATCATAGTCAAAATATTTTAATACTATCTGAGCATGTCTAGCACGTGTTATGTAGTAGGTATTGCATTATCTTATTGAATCCTATTAACAACCTATGATATAGCTAGGCTATTATCTTTTATTGACATTTTATAGAGGAGTAAATTGAGGCACAGAAAGATTTAATAACTTAACAAAGACTGGATTTTAATATAGGTAATTTAGTTATTTATTTATTTTTTTAAAGATTTTATTTATTTATTTGACAAAGATCACAAGTAGGCAGAGAGGCAGGCAGAGAGATAGGGAAGGCAGGCACCCTGCTGAGCAGAGAACCTGATGCGGGGCTTGATCCCAGAACCCTGAGATAATGACCTGAGCTGAAGGCAGAGTCTTTAACCCACTAAGCCACCCAGGTGCCCCTAATAATAGGCAATTTAGCTAAATTGTCCATGTACTTAATGAATGCTCATGACGGTATCCAAGGCACGTAGTTATTCAGTACTTTTAAGAAGTAAATATATTCTGCTCAATTGAAACAACAAAATATTAAAAAGATAATATATCATGATCAAGTGGGGTTTATTCCAGAATTGAAGGGTTAGCTTAATATTTGAAAATCAACAAGGTAGGGACACCTGTGTGGCTCAGTTGGTTAAGCAGCTGCCTTCAGCTCAGGCCATGATCCCAGGGTCCTGGTTTCAAGTCCCTCATCGTGCTTCTTGCTCAGCAGAAAACTTGCTTCTCTTTCTACCTCTGCCTGCCACTCTGCCTGCTTGTGTTCTCATTCTCTCTCTTTGATAAATGAATAAATAAATTTTAAAAAATCTTTGAAAATCAACAAGGTAGTTCACACTACTAGCAAACTGAAAAAGAAAAGGCATGATCATCTCAATTGATGCAGGAAAAAGCATTTGGCAAAGTTTGGCATCCAGTCCTGATGAAAGTTCTAAGCAAGCTAGTAATTCAAGGAAACTTACCCAGCATCTTGCCTAGTGATGAAATTCCGAATATTTAACCCCAAGCTGTAAATAAGATAAGAATGTCTGCTCTCACTAATTCTATTTGACATTGTACTAGGGGCTCTAGCCAATGTTAATAAACAGGCAATGAATAAATACAATACTTCCAGATTTAAAAGGAAGAAGTAAAATTGTCTTTATTTCAATATGATGTAATCTATATAGAAAATCCAATGAAAGCTACCAAAAGCAAAAAGAAAAACAAAACAAAACTGGAACTAATAACTGCCATTAACATTCACAGTTTACTCAAGAGAAAAGGAAATATATATCTGTGCAAGTCTTATACACAAATATTCAGAGAAGCCCTCTTTGTAGTAGCCAAAACCTGGAAACAATCCACATACTCGTCAGGAGAGGAATGGATAAACAAATTGCAGTGTATTCATAAAGTGGAATATTACTCAGCAATGGGTAAGAAGCTACTGCTGCACACATGGCATGGGTGAATTTCAGATATTC
This sequence comes from Mustela lutreola, assembly GCF_030435805.1. Lineage (NCBI taxonomy): Eukaryota > Metazoa > Chordata > Mammalia > Carnivora > Mustelidae > Mustela > Mustela lutreola. The sequence goes on along the minus strand of NC_081300.1, from coordinate 29,169,311 downwards.
ATGCTGAGTGAGAAAAAGCCAAACCAAATAAATACATGCATACTATATGATTTCATTTATGTAAGAGTCTAAACAATACGGACAAACCTATGGTGGCAGGCAGCATCTTTGAGGTTGTTTGGGGGAAGAGGACTGGGATGAGCAAGGCAGAGTGATAACAAAAGGACAAGAAGAAACTTTGGGAAGTGATGATATGCTTATTGACTGTGGTGATGCTTCCACTGGGGTATACATGTGCCCAAACTGATTGAATCGTACACTTTAAATGTATGGAGACTGTTATAAACAATTATACCTCAGAAAAGCTATTAAAGCTTATGTCTATATTTTTATCCTCAGTACCAACTGAAATTAAACAAATGTTTTCCATAAGATCTTGTGACTTGCCCTATTGTATGCGATGTCTAGTCCTATGGTATATCCAAATATGTCAGAGTCATTGTCAGTACTTAAAAAATACCTTACTGCAATGCCTAAACTGTAAGAAAGTTCACTGCCATACCCATATACACTTATATGGCATAAATTACTCTTCCATTCTGATGTCACCAGTGTAATTGCTCAGATAACTGAGAGTAAAATCAAAAGTTCATTCTGTAAAGAAATGTTAACTTTAGCTTAAATGAGCAATGACCATTAGCCAAGCCATTAAACTAATATTCAGAAATAGCTTGAAAATGAACTGTAACAAATTTGTAAGGAGCCAGATTCTCCAGAAGTATAGGAGAGGTACTTAGTTTGGTACTTTGGGGAGTGGTAATAATCAGAATACCCAATAAATCCCTGCTTTAGGACACAAAACATAGACTGAAGCCTGGAAAAACTACTATAACTTTCCGAACTGTATAACTTACTTCCAGGGATTCATTCCAAAATGACTTTATGTATCCCATGTCACTGGCATAAGTTAAAAAAAATGTATGTTTTCCAACTTTACAAGAACCAAAATTATGTAGTTTAAAAAGTTGTAGGATTTCATTCTGTTCTTGCATATGTATAGTATAATAAACAAAATTTAATTTCCTCCCAGTAATCTATTTTAAAGAAGAATGAGTCTGAATTTGATAAAAATTTCCATAATCATCATCAAAGCCTAGGCTTTTAAAACTGGAGGAGGCTTAGAAATCAGCTAGTTCAATTCTCCATTTTAAACATGAAAAATTGAAACCTACGATGATATGCAAAATTGATATACTGGGATAACAGAGAATAGGAACTAAAATCCAGAATACTTACTTTATTCTCTCCCTCTTGGTGACTGCAAGCAAAGAGAAAAAACAGATCTTGAGATTCAAGAACAAAATTTCATGTATCCTGAGTTCTTCAAATTATTATTCAATGAAGTAGGCTATCTACCCCACAAATGTACGGCTTCTATATCCTCCAATACTACAGGCTTCATGCACACTTCATTTGTTAAAAAATGTCATGAATATTAAATAATTGACAGCTGCATACTTTGACCCATGCCTGAAGCAAGCACCAGGTATATTAGGAACAGTATAGTTTTACAAAGAATAGAAGGGTAGAGCTAATTAAATCCTGGAGAACTCATCTGCAGAGATTGAGATGCCCTCTGGCATTTGTTAACACCAGGCAAAAGTCACTAATTATAGCTCTACTGTTCATGACACTGAAGTGCTTAGGACCAGCCTGGTGTGCTTTTCTACGCCTATAATTTTTTCAGAAAATGTGAAACCATCAAGGAACTTGACAGGTGTCATTTTACTCAAGTGGAGTTGCTTTCAACAAATCTAAAAAGGAAATGCATTTTCCCCATTAGATCAAATTAAACAATGAGAATGCTTTCTTCACTCTCTTGTTAGTTGTTAAGGAAAGACTATAGGGAACGACTCCTGCCTTGAAGGATTAGCACTTAGGCTGTTGGGCAGTGATCCCACACCTAAAGTATAAGACATTATTATTAATTGATGGACATTGATGGAAACCAATAACATCTAATTTAATCAGAAAATATTTATTGAGTCCTTGTAAGGGGCCAGTTACTATGCTTGGTCCTGTGGATGCAAACTGTTCCCAACTGAAAACCTATAATCTTGTGACTTGAAATTATACACTTTCAAGTCTACCTTTTAGAGCTAACTCTGTATCTGCATTTTTAAAAAAGTCTAATATATGTGTACAGTTTAAAAAGTATTTGGAAGGATGTGTTTGCCCCAGAATGTCACAGTCTTCTTGCCTAGGACAGTGCAAAACTGAGATTCTTTTTTTTTTTTTTTTTTTTTTTAAGATTTTATTTATTTACTTGACAGAGAGAAATCACAAGTAGATGGAGAGGCAGGCAGAGAGAGAGAGAGGGAAGCAGGCTCCCTGCTGAGCAGAGAGCCCGATGCGGGACTCGATCCCAGGACCCTGAGATCATGACCTGAGCCGAAGGCAGCGGCTTAACCCACTGAGCCACCCAGGCGCCCCAAAACTGAGATTCTAAAGATTATTAAAACTGTAAAGAACCTAAGAGATTATTTAATCACCACCTCTCATTATAAAAAGGAGGAATCATGAATTCAAACAGCTTACCCAAGTGCACTAATTGCTTATAATATTGATGACAAAGTCAGAGTACTAGTACGCTCTGATTTCTTTTCAGTTTGTTTTCTGTTTTGTTTTGTTTTACTACTCTTTTATTTTTAAAAGTTATTTTTTGGGGCACCTTGGTGGTTCAGTGGGTTAAGCCTCTGCCTTCGGCTCAGGTCATGGTCTCATGGTCCTAGGATCAAGCCTGCATCTAGCTCTCTGCTCAGCAGGGAGTCTGCTCCCCACCCTGACCCCCACCCCGCCCCATCTGCCTCTCTGCCTACTTGTGATCTCTGTCAAATAAATAACATCTTTTCTAAAAAGTTATGTTTTTCTTCACCTCTTTAGAACACACTCACACATCTTCTTAAATATGGACAGTAGATGAATGCATGCATTATTACTTACTGGGGTAAAATTTGTTTTATTGTTCAATTTAATTCAAAGAGGTTTGATAATTGTATAGAACAGTAACATACATAGTGAGTTTATGAGAAGGAGTAAAGTAGTATTTTGGTTAAGAGTAGAGACATTGGAGTAATTTAGCTTGGATTTCAACCCCAGGTACAACCCTTCTGTTTTTGTAAAGGTACTTAACATTTCCATGTTTCACTTTCCGCATCCTCGAAATTAAATATGTTAAAATACAGGATGAAATGAGATTATATAGCTTTTTCTGAGAGCTTCCATGTTTGGGGAAGCAGAACACTTCCATGTGTCATCATCCTGGGCCCCAAGCTCCAAGAAAACAGAAACTCCTTTGTTGGAGACTTATTGATTTGTATCCTTAGTCATATCCTTTAATGAACTGGTAAACATGAAAGAAAAAGAAAAGAGAGAAATGAGATTCTGTAAATGAAACACTTCTTAAAGTCTTTAGCACACAGTGTGCACTCCTAAAATATTAAAAAACAAACACTGGATTTGGATACACTGAAAAAGACAGAGTCTTCAAATTCTAATCTTCATGTAGAACTCAATTTCATTCTAAATAAAAATTAAATAAGTTCTATAATGTTAGCAGTGTTATAACAAAATCTTTACCATTAAGTTTATTGAATCATATTGGCAAAATCAGGATAAGATGCAACAAATAGATATATTTTGATAGAAAAATTCAAAGTTTAAAAGCTTAGGGAAGAGCAAAGAAATAAAAAGAATTAGTACACCATGATGGCAACTAGAAAGTATTTGAAAATGAATAAAATATAGTCATATCATATCAAAAATTGTGGGTGGAAAACAAAGCACTGTTTAAAACAAGTTTTACACCAAAAGGTTTATATTTGAAAAAAATTAAATAAACTAAATATTCAATACAAGATATTTAAAAGAACAACTGTAATTAATAGAAATTATAAATGCTAATGAAATTAAAATTAAAAGGGAAAACAAACAAAATTAAAAGCAAGTGTTCTTTGAAAAATCTGTTGAAAGAGCCAAATTTCTAGCAAAATTGACCAAGGAACAAAGATGTAGAAATAAATGATATTAAGATGAAATAAGTGGCTAAATACATAGATTTCACTTGAAATATGGAGAAAATATGAATTTGAAAGCATAAATGCAGTAGAAAATTCCGTTTTGAATATAATCTACTAAATTTTGTATAAGTAGAAATTTTAAATAAATCAATCTTATAACCATTTAAGATTTGACTCACTTGTGAAAAACTTATCTATCAGCATAATTTATAAAAGACTCAGTAATTTAAAGATATTTCTACCTCATAATTAATGAATGGATAATCCTAGTATTGCGTGAACCCTTACAGAAAATAGAGAAGCTGTCCTATATTCCAGTCTCTCAAGAATTAGATGCTTAATTAAATAAACTCACCAGAACAACCTGCAGAAGTAAATTTGTGATGTTGCACTCCTTCCAGGCAGTCTGCAGTGGGACAATTCTAGGCTGGAACAAACATTTCAGAAGAGAAGGATCCTTCCAAATGCTTCTCAGATCAGACCCTAGGCACACAACTAACTCTTCAACCTCTGACTAAAATACAATCTTTTGTCATTGTTGCCGTAAAAACTGCTGGTAACCACAAAACCCACTGGGCAGGGAAAATTTAAAAGAATTGCCCTTCCCTCTGCATGCTGTGATATCAGAAATCTGTTAGCTTTTGCTTAGAAATAGTGCCAGAAATCAGTGGTTTAAAATAAGCATTCATTATTTTTCTTGATACTATGGGTAGACTGGCCAACTGCTGGATTGAGTCAGCTTGGCTAGAATGAATGATCTAGGATAGCCTCCCTCTCATGTCAGTTGTCAGGCTGATTGGGCTACATAACCTCACCTGGTTTGGCTTGACTCTGCTCCACATGGTCTCTTCAGGTGGAAGCTTGCTTGTGCTTCTGTACTGCATGGTAGTCTCCAGGTTCCAAAAAGCAGTGAGAAATAGATGTGCAAGTACTTTCCAACTCGTCCTGGCCCGTCTAGTCCAGATTCTGTGTGAGAGGCACTAGCAATGGGTAGAGATGGGGAAAAGAGAATAATTTATATCAAATTTTTATACCAGTAGCAAAATAGATAATATTTGCTGATTTAAGATTTTAGTAGGACTGGTGTATTGAAAAAAATCCAAATACTAGCTCAAAATGTTCTGTACATAGTCAGTGTTGGGCAGGTTAATCTTGCAACATCAATTTCAATTTAATTCAATCAATTCACTGATATTTACTCTGTGCTCTGTTACATGCAAGAAAGATTAAATAAGTTCATGGTTCTCAGTGCCCTTGAAATTTAGTTGGGACAAGCCACCACCATCTGAAAAGCTAAAAAGTCTTCACAAAGCATTAATTATGCACCCAGCTAAAAGGAAGAGACAACAGATTCCAAAAGAACCAACAAGAAGGGAGATCATAAAGAGTAAAGCACAGGGATAGGAAATACTTGAGTAAACAAATGGAACTTGAAGTAGAACTTGAGGAATTAGTAGAAATTTTCTAGAGAAAACAGAAATTGAGGGCTTTCCTAATGAGAGAAACAAAAAAGTAAAAGTTGTAAAAGTTGTCCTGAGCTGGAGGTTTATTTATTTATTTATTTTTAAAACATTTTTTTACTACTTGGTCTTTTTTTTTTTTTTTAAAGATTTTATTTATTTATTTGACAGAGAGAAATCACAAGTAGATGGAGAGGCAGGCAGAGAGAGAGGGAAGCAGGCTCTCTGCTGAGCAGAGAGCCCGATGTGGGACTCGATCCCAGGACTCTGAGATCATGACCTGAGCCGAAGGCAGCGGCTTAACCCACTGAGCCACCAAGGCGCCCCTGGAGGTTTATAATAAACGGCTCTGGCATGCACTGAAGAGGTAAATGGGAGCAAAACTGGTGCTGTTGATTATGGAAGACCCGGTTATCTATTCTTGCTGTTATTACCTAGACTAGAGTTGATGCTATAGGCCAGAACCCAACTTCTGCTCCTCCCCCCAGGTTTTTGTTCAACTACTTTAACCCCAGCATTAAAAATCTAAGCAGCTTGAAGTCGTGGGTAGGAGCAGAGCTGCTTAAGTGACTTCACTTCTAATTAGGTGATATTTAGCCAAATCTAGGATACATGAATCCTTTGCTACTTTTCTCACAGAATGCCAGATTGTGTGATAATGTATGCAGAGGAGATGTTCTACACAAATCATACTTTATATTGCTTCAAGGCTTCTGCTTCCACATTCTGTACATGGTATCCCTCCATACGACCACTGTTGCTATTGATTGCTGTCCTTTGGGAGATAGCCATCTTAGAGCCAAAAAAGATACCATGAGGGTCAATATCAAGGAGTGTAAAACAGAGTGCTTTGTTCTACAGGGCTTCTTAAGGTAGGGCTATAAGCAGTGCAGTTGGCACTTAAAATGGACTCTTAGTTATAAAAAGAGACAGAAACTGTCTGACATGCCTACCACAGACATCATTATGGAAGATAATTTCAAATTTGAGGTGGTAACACCTTAAAATGCTGGAGATAGTGCAAGGATGATGAGGAATGAAAATGTCTACAGAATTGATAATTAGGAAAGCAACATGAATTTTCCATGACTTAGCTTCTGAAAAACAAGAAGATTTTACACAATAGTGAGGATTGGAATGAAGAATATAAAGTGGTTAGTGTATCCTTGGTAATAGATGAGAGATTAGGGAATAGAATCAGAAAAAATCCTGAGAAAAAGATGATAGAAGTGGTAGAGAAGGAAATCAACCCAAATCTTACAATCAAGTTAATTAATATTAGTAAGTATTTAGTGAAGAACTAGGATATTTGCATATGGAGAAATACCAACAATCAAGAAAATTTACTGCATTTTAAAATGTAAGACAGTGATCCAAACTGGCTAAGTAGGTTAAACATTTTATAAAATGTATATAAACTGATACAGGCATTTTCTTTCACACCACTATCTTCATATCTCATGATTCTAATTGAATGAGTATTTAAAGGCATATGGCATTGAAAATGATTCTAGTCTGTTGTTCCTTATTCTTATGCAGTTCTTGTAAGAAACACCTTAAATTACAAAATTATAGTAATTTGGAACTGTTAGACCTCCTTCCTGTCATGGAAACAATCTAAAATCCTAGAAGTTGAAGACATCACCACATCAATTCCACTGTCTTTTTGGAGGAATACAATTTACACTGCCCAGAGGAACAATAATTTGAAGTATTCTCATATCTCCACCTCTGAAGCTACTTTGTCTTCCACACTGTCTGGAATTGTAATTTTTTTTTTTTTAATTAAAGCTATCAAACCTTCTTAATTTATCCTTAACCTCCTTTGCAGAAAAACAAAATAGTTTAATTTACTGGGCTTTATTCTGCTTTCTTAGCCCAGAAACATTCAAAATGACTCTATATATATATATATATATATATATATATATATATATATATATGCATTCTTCAAGATGAAGAGAAAAATAAAATTTTTTACTATTCTTTTGTATTTAGTTTCTTTTATATTTTCTCATTCATAGTATGAATGATTGGAAACCCCATTGACTTAAACTGTCTACTCCTGCAATTTCCAAACTATCTTTCAGATCCAGTCTATATGACAACAGGTTTTAAAGCTATAGCAAATGGCCAACACATGGACGGCACAGAAAGACTAAGAGATCTAGGTCAGGGTAGTTCTATTCACGTTACATAGTACTGGACAAATTGGGTGTTTAGACTAGAAACTTGATTGTGCCAATGCTGGCTAGAACCTGGCAGAGCACAATGGTCAGTTTGTTTTAAGAATAGAAAGAACATTGGGCAAGGGCACCTAGGTGGCTCAGTCATTAAGCATCTGCCTTTGGCTTAGGACATGATCCCAAGGTCCTGGGATCGAGCCCCACATTGGACTCCCTGCTCAGCAGGAAGCCTGTTCTCCCTCTCCCACTCCCCCTGCTTATGTTCCCTCTCTCACTGTGTCTCTCTTTGTCAAATAAATAAATAAAATCTTAAAGAAAGAAAGAAAGAAAAAAAAGAAAGAAAACATTGGGGAGGACAGATCAATTGTCTAAGAAGCGAGATGTATTTTCTAGAGTAAATATTTCACAAATATGTATTTGAAAAAAGACTTCTATCTGGAATTTATAAAAAATTTAATAATTTTAATAACCCAAACTTAATCAAATAAACATTTGAATAAATCAGCATAGCTTAAAAAAAAGAAACACTTCACTCAAGTAGAGATATGGCAAGTAAACATTAAAAGGATGGTACAATTATAAATCATTAGGGTAATGCAAATGAAAATCACATTGAGATACAACTACACACCTATTAAAAACTCTGACAGTATCAGATATTGGCAAGGAAGAAAAGAAGTTAGAACTTTTACATATTGATTTTGGAACTAGAAAATAGCACATCTACTTTGGACAAAAATTTGGCATTTTCTTCAGAATTTAAACAATTTCCTTGAGATCTAGCCATCTCATTCCTAGGTGTTTTCCCAAAAGAAATGAAAACTTATACATCCCCACAAAGACTTGTCTTTATTCATAGTAGTTTCCAACTGTAAACAACCCAAATGTTTAGCAGTTGATGAATGGAAACAAACTGTAAGATTGCCATACAGCTACTATTACTCAGCAATAAAACAGAATGAACTACTGATGCGTATAATACCATGGAGAAATCAAAAACGTATTGTGCTAAGAGAAAAGTCGTTCACAAAAGTCTATCTATGGTATAATTTTATTTGCAGTTCTGGAAAAGAAAAGATGATAGTCATATAAAGAGGACCGAAAATTTGGAATTAGAGGGGATTAACTACTGAGGGGCATAGGACAACTTTGGAGTTTTATGGCAAAACATTTCAAACCAGGTAAATTGTATCTTTAAAATAGATGACATTTATTATATGTAAGTTTTCCTGGAATTTAAAAATCATGACTCCTTCATTTCAAAAACCCCTCATTTTTGCACAGAAGGACCTTGAAAGCCTTTATCTTTTCATTTATATTTCTTTCCCCTATGTAGTAAAATCCAGCCAAACTAGATGGTACAGCTCTTCCTGAACAAGTCGCACTGTTATCTTCACATCTTTGCACATGATATTCATACTTCTTTGTTTTCAGAGTATGGCATTAGAAATATTTTTCTTTTTTAATTTTCATTTTATTTTATTTTACTTGTCTTCAGTGTTTGGCATTAGAAATCTAAGAATATTTTAGAGATTATAAAACATTCCTCAGATAGGCCAAGTGACTTGTGCAATGTCACAAATCTAGTGGAGTGTCAGAGCCAAAGTTAAATTCAGATTTCCTGATTCTAGATTCAGTGTTTGATACCATCATAGGTTTCTATTGTATACTTGGAATCAAATACCCACTGTATCTACCTGTCACACCGAATTCCATCTAAAACATGATTTCACGAGAACATGCAATATTCTTTAATTTTAAATCCACACCTAATTTTACTCAGATCATTTTTTCCATTGAATTATTTCACCTTACTTTATACTAATGCCTATTTCTATCTAACCTCTCCATTATATTGTAAATCTGAAGGCAATAATGTATCTGGCTTTACCCCCTCAGAATATCTAGCAGAATGCTTGGTAGATAGATAACACTCATTGAAAAAACTATTTTGTTTCTTTGGCAAAGAAGCGTTGTGGGATACTGAATCAAACTGATTTATCAGAGGAAGTATCTCTGCTTAAAACATAAGAAGACTGGCCCTGTGTGATAACTTGAGGCATAGAAGTCAGAACCTCCTGTGAAAAATATTTGAAAACTTAGTATATTAACTGTTTGCTCCAAGGAAAAGTAACTTCTGTCATAAACATTTAAATATATTTGCCTGCTGAGGCACAGATATTCAAGAGCCTTAAATTCAAAAAAATTAAACTAAATGACGAAGCAGTGGACCCTGGTGAGCTGTATTCCTGCAGCAAAACTTTCTCAGAGAAACGGTTGGCCTGCATCCTCAGTCATTTTTCCCACTTAATGAATATTTCAGTTGTTTTATGCATATAATATTACACTGGCAAATGCTTGTTTAATGGACTGGAGCTAATGAAAATCAAAGTCATGAACGTGTCAACTCTAATCCTTTAGTTCTTACATCACCTGAGTTTTCTCCAACTCCTTGCAATAGATTTTTCCCAGGGATCCTTAAAATCAGGTTAAGTTAGTTTCTTTGTAGAATGGATGAAAAATGGAAGAATGTCCAAAAGCAGAAGGCTGGATCACTTTGTTCCAATAGCCTTTCTATTAGCGTTCCTAAAAATCCTCATCCACTTCTGTCTTGGAACTGAAACCCCCTGCTCACTTTGATCGTGATATCACATTATTTTTTTTATTTTGTACATTTTCTAATTACTGAGACAATTTAAAAATTATTCTGCCAAACCAACATAAGTGCTCTTCAAGAAAGTACAGAGAATGTGAGAGATTCTAGAAATATAGAAAAAGCCAATTGTTTGAAATTCCATGAATTATAGATTTATGAACTCCAAGAGATTATTCAAAAGTAGCTAAGAAAAGAAGCAGTGATTGTTGGGAGCCAGCATAGATTTATTGAAAGTACATTTTATCAGTCATTTAATGTTCCAGTTTGACCAGGTTATGACAGATAGATAGATAGATAGGAAGATAGATCTCTACACATATCATTAAAAAGTCCCATATTTATTTTTTTTTACTGTGCAATGTAACAGCTTTTATTTAAAAGGAGAGGTTTGAGATACTCTAAACATTTGCAGATTAATACCTGAATAACCAAGCTTAAAAAGTATTTATTACTAGATTGCTGTCAACCTCAAGAATAGTTCTTGATACAATGACATAAACATTTTTATCATAATCTATATGACAATAAAGAAGATATATGCTCAGAAAATCAGTGAGTATCCTGATTCTGAAAAGGAGGGTGACTGTGTTAGATGACAAAATAAAAATCTCAAAAGATCATGGCAAGCCTGAGCAATGAGCTGAATCTAATGGCACGAACTTTAGATAAATGCAGGGACAGGGATAAATGTGGGGACAGCAAATGGGTTTAAAAGATCAACTCTTAAAGTGAGACAGAAATAGGTTAAAGCATAATCATGTTAATAAACAACAAGCTCAATGTTAATCCACCTGGTACTGTAGCTACAAGAAAGGCTCATAGAAATGTAGTTTAGAGTACATGTGAAAACAACTAGAATATAAGGGATGTGAAAGTATTGCTCTTCTCTGCATAGGAGGGTTACATTCCATTATTGGTGCTGTTCTCTATGGACAGAAAGGTCATGAAGAATTACCAAGACGTTAGAAAGATTGAAAATCATGCCATGTGAGAAGCAATTAAAGGAATTATGGAGGCTAGCGTCAAGAAGATGAGAGTCTAAGGGAGATATGATAGCAGTTTTAAACTATTTAAAGAGATTTTGTGTGAAAACAGCCAGTGAAGAAATTCAGGCATTTGGAAATAAGGCAGTAGAGTGCAGACCTATAGCCACAAAGTGGGAGGTTATCATTGTACTTAAATGTAAGAAGAGCACCTTGATGAGTTTTGAAAAATTCTGTTTAATACCTATTTTAATAAAGAAAGAAGATAAATATCCAGAAGGAGTTTCCAACTTTATCATCCTCTGGGAAGAGATTATGAACTGAGAAAAGACTATGTTATAGAGAGCTGTTGTTGACCTTTCAAAATACAGAAACTTCTGTAGAGGTGAGATATAAATCAAATTAAAAGATGAGATGACAATAAAGCTGTCATTTTACAAAAGAGATGAAATAGGATGATTTCTGAGAATTATTTGACTCCTCACTTGAGATGTTTTCAGAATGAGCATTAAGTGGTAAGACAAGTAAGCTCTAGAAACCGGAACTCATTTTCTAAACAGCCATAGGCAAAATAATAATGACACCCTAGGCCTGGCCTGGGTCACAGTTTAGAATGCTTTCCTGCTCCTATCCACCTGGACCCAGGTCAGCAGTCTGGCTGTCTAGTGTCTGGTGACTGAGGAAGGTCATCTACTTCTATTCAGTGAGACAGGTCCTCTATGGCCTTCCACTTTAAGAAGGGGCTACTGCATGCAGCTGTGTAGACAGATATCTGTAATGGGAAGCTGGGATTTAACTCAAACGTTTATTTAAAAGCAAAATACTCCTGTTTGGAAACAAAAAAGGATGATTCAGGGTACAATACTGAGTCAGTGAAGACTGGGGGGGGGGGGGAGGCGAAATCCTCTCTATCCATGCACGTCTTGATACCAAAATCAGCCGTATCAAAACCGCCATTAGCTGGAATCATTTTGGAAAGGATTTGATAATTTCCAATGAGATGCAGGTGATAGGCAATGGCTTGATAGTTTACCACTACCATGTGCCTCATTATTTTATTGCAATGTATATTAAATATGATGCATTTAAAGAAATGACTTTAATGATGGCCTTTGAGGCCATGTTTTGAGCCATGGAGAGATGTTTTGGCATAGAGATTCTTTTCTCACTAACAAATTATATCATCTTTTGCCATCATCAGACTAGTGGGATAGATATATTCTTTCTCAGAGAGGCAAAATAAAATATCATCTAGTGAGATAACAAATTTTAGATTTGGTAAATACCTTTAATGTTGAATTAAGAAGTGTCTTTAAATTTCTATGAAGATATGAAGTTTCCCAAACAAGGAATATAGTTATGTTTCCAGCTTTGTATTTTAATTCCTTACCTGAAAAATAAGTTTTTACTCTGAAATAAAATGCACAACCTTTAACTGATTTAGAAATAAAATCCTTTTAGCACAAATTCCCCTTTCAGGTTTCTTAAGTGTGGATAGCTTGGTGTCCCAGTATATTTACCTCAAATCAATTCACCAATCCTGCCAAAAATATTCAGCTAATACTTTGAAAAGCATGTGTGAGTGAGTGCTTTAAAGGAGTTCTCTGGTATCTTCAAAGAATAAACTATTTATTGATTCATTCATTCATTGTGGGAAGCAAATTAACTAGATGACTCTGTGCTTTCTCATTATGTATTTAGTTCAAAAGAAATTCAGATCCAATGGACTACACTAGGTCATCTCTTGGCATAACTGTGAAGATGTAAAATTATTAAAAAATCTACATATATTTCAGTGGACTTCACCCTGATATGGTTCCATCCACTCCAGAAAACTAGAATACTACCTCTGACCCATTTCTATCACTTCCTCAAAACATTTACTTACTCCAGTCCTATCAAGGGCCAAAACTCTGGATTTTTTTTTTCAGCTTAAACTTTTAGCTTTATCTTCTTTTACTGTCATTTAGAGGAATGATAAGTAATAAAAGTTAAGTGAAGATTGATTTTTTTAAAATAATTAACCATGAAAACCCATTAGAAACAAAAGATTTGTCATTTGAAAAGTAAGTCAGATGATACAAACTTCAGATGCCCCTACAGAAGGAAAGATTTTTGGGATTGCAGAGACCAACTCCTTGATTCCTGAAACCTAATGTAAGCACAAATACTGTGTGTCAGGCCCAAAACATGCAATGGAGCTTCGAGAAGAGTAGATTTTCACTAGAAGAAGACAAAATGTTAATAGCTTTCTTTTCTGAATTGCTTATATTGTTTGACCACTGATTTTTAGACCAGCCTGTTCCTTTCTATGCTTTTAGTATGGTTCCTTTTGCCCTGTTCCTTTCTATGCTTTTAGAGTAGTTCCACGAAAAGCAACCACCTGCTTGTTCTTTTCCCCCAGCATCACTGAGGCAACTCGTTGAAGTCCTTCCTAATGCACAAGTAGAATAGGTAGTAGTTAAGGGCATTAAGAAAACTGGCCCTTCCCCACATCTTCCCTCTACTCTCCTTCAATCCTAGTTTCAAAAATAAATAAGTAAAGCATTTAATTCTAAAGTCAGAGATTAGACATAAAATATTTATAACACATGGAACTTATATAGGTAGTAACATACCATCTTAACCTGACTATGATTAAACACTGACCAAAAGACTCAGTGTCTAAAGAGAGAAACAGTGAAACACAGCAGATTTATGTAATCAGTTAAAAATATCAAATTTCACCTTCATCAAAATTACACATTTTCAAAGGGAAAGCGTGAGGCCAATATTGTTTTGTTTTGTTTTGTTTTAATTCCTGTAGGCATTGGACACTAGCTGGCTTCATTCACATTTTGACTGATATGATTGATCAAGTGATATATAAGATTTTCTGTTAAGTGAACTAAGAAAAATAGTTGATTTACATAAAAATATTACTCTTGAGAAAAACAGTATTTTAAGAGAAAGGCCAGCATGTTTGGAACTTGGAACTTGGTCCTTGTATTTCAGTAACTATAGTCAATATTAGTTATTCTCTGATTTGATTATTTCCAAAGAACAGACAGTATCCCAGTGCAGTGAATTCATTTTCTTCCCTGACAGGATAGCTAAAAGCCCAGAAATAGAAATCCTTTGTTCCCTTGTCAGCAAGGGATAAAATACCATTTTGCAAGTTCTGAAAAACAATATTTATGCCTTCAGATTTGTGTACTGTGCTTTAAAAGAAAGTCAACTTGCTTGTTTACTAATCACACCTTAAAGCATTATTACTAGGGAGGCATATATGATTCATATGAAGAAGTATAAACCATAGGAGAAAAGAGGAATTTGCCCTAGATTTAGATTTCACTACGTATAGCAACAACTCAATGTACCGTTATTTGTCTGTGAACAAATATATAGACAGCTAGATGTAGAGACAAATATTAATCAATGAAAAATGGGAAGTAATACCTAAACGTACGTTGCCAAATATTTAGTTGTTTCTCTCCAAGTAGGCTATAATGTGGCCAGGCCAAAACTCACTTTGTCAGCTGACTTCCAAATAGCTATGGCAAAGGGCTCCTTGTCTTACGGATCTCCTTGTAAAAATTAACCCATGTCTTTATGAAATAGTCTCCTAGAGATCTGGGCAAGGTGACAGACATGGTGCGGTTTCCCCACCCCAGACCTCTCTCTCCCCAGATCTCATGGACAAACCCACTCTTGCAGCTTCCTCCCCCACTTTCTAAGATACATTCCCCACTCTGAATTCTCTAGGCTTTGGAGTTCAAGCACCTTTGTTGTCATTTGGTTCCATGAAATAGAAGCCATCTCCAGCTCTTGAGGAAGAAACAAGAGAACATATTACTTTAAAAAAGTCTTCTCATGAAAAAAGGGTCTCTAACAGGACTTGGAATCAAAAACTGAAAAGGCATCAAGAATCTGACGCACTTCTCTCAGCTTATCTGCTCTCTAAATACTGTTTTTTTTTAATGAACTGTACACAGGAGGAAAGGATGCCTCCTCCCTAGTCTGTCATGAATGTGCATGTACTCACTTGAGAGGTGTGAGAACTGGAATTTGAAGTCCAAATACAACAATTCCAGGGAGAGAAATTACAAAGGAACAGATTTCATCTTTGCTCTGGTTTCTAACAGCAATACAGAAGATGCAGTTGACATGTAGAGAGAATAATTTTTAAGATCTCCCTCCTCTTGTATACCAAACTATTTTTAGTATTAATTAAGAAATGAAACAAATAGTAATAGTAGCCAGAAAAATTTTCAGGCTGTGGAAAAAAATATTATTCTTTGTGTATGTAATCATGCTAGTGAAAATTAATATTAAGTGAATATGTATAAAATAAAACAAACATCAAGTCCACAAAGGAGAAAAAATAATGAATCAGTAATTTTAATTATATTAATGTATAGTTTGAAAAAGAGATGAAACATTTATACCCACGTATTCATCTGTCTCAGTAAAGAATAAGAATAACTGTGTCTTTGAGTCTTCTACATATGTGTCATGACATTATAGAAATTTGTATTTCTCCTAATCATGTTCAGTAGACAGCAGAGCTAGATTTATTAGTCTTCATTTAAAGTTCATAAATCATTTTTATTAATTTTAATTTCTAAAATGTATTTTATGCCAAACAACAGACATACAGACAGCTGTGAGAATCCCGAAATGTGTACAGAAATTAGGCAGAGCTTCACAAAAATTCCATTTGATGCTAAATCCCTAAAATCGCAAGACTATTGAATCAGTCTTCAAGATTGATCTGAGTGACTTTTTGATGTCTCTGCAACCAAACAGTTTAAACAAATAATGTCTTATGGTCACTAAGATAAAATTAAAGTAACTCAGTACTATTTTTTTGGCTTTTACAATCATTGTACACTGTACTATCATTGTTCAATATTAATCTGCTGTTGAAATGTAGGAATATATAGTATTCAGGGTCATAGTTATGGGTTCTAAATGAAGAGATTTTGAGCATTTTTCAGCTCTTACATAGAAACAAGTGCCTGTAAGGGTGTCTGGGTGGCTCAATTAGTTAAGTCTAACTCTTGATATCCGCACCTGTCCTGATCTCAGGGTCATGAAATGGAGTCCTGATAGGGCTTTGTGCTGGACATGCAGCCTGCTTAAGACGCTCTCACAAGTCAATTGTCATATGGTTTCACTTACTTGTGGAGCATAAGGAATAACATAGAGGATGTTAGAAGGAAAGGAAAAGTGAATTGGGGCAAATTGGAGGGCAGATGAAAGACTGGACTCTGAGAAACAAACTGAGGGTTTTGGAGGGGAGTGGGGCAGGGGATGGGTGAGCCTGGTCGTGGGTATTAAGGAGGGCATGTATTGCATGGAGCACTGGGTGTCGTGCATAAATAATAAATCTTGGAACACTGAAAAAATAAAATTAACTTTTAAAAAAAGACACATAAATAGATGTTCACATTTTTTCTGTATACTTGATGAATTGGTTACAGCCAGCTTAAAATGTATTCACCGTCCTTAGGGACAATGGGTTTAAATAAATTGTAATGACTGTTTAATTAAAAAAAAAAAAAAAAGACTCTCTCTCTCTCTTTCCCTCTGCCCGTTCCCATGTGTTCCCTTGCGTGTGTGCTCTCTCTCCCTCTATATATATAAAAGAAAGAGAGAGAAATGGAGAAAGCAAGAAAGAAGAAAGGAGGGGAGGGAGGGAGGAAGGAAGGAAGGAGGGAAGGAAAGAAGGAAAGGGAGAGGAGGGAAGGGAA